>NC_048295.1:6810289-6923052 GCF_009762535.1 Notolabrus celidotus | reverse complement strand
GCAAAGTGGTATTTTTCATGCAACAAAAATACAAATAAGCAGATAAAATGTACTTTATATAATCACAGTAATCAGAAAGTTCAACAAGTTCAATACAAAAGAGAAAGATGAAATATGCAAGACCCCAAATACAGAACTGAAAGCTTTAAATTAGCTCACCCAAAATACTGAAACTTATAAATCTGCTTCACTTTCTACACTCTAAATTTTTTGCATGCCTTTTTTTTAAAGTTAGGAGCATCACCCATACGTGTCAACCAGAGGTATCAGATCTCATGCTATTTTCTGTTTCTGAGTCTAAGTTCTCATGATGAGAAAAACAGGCCAGATCCTCGGGTTCAAGCACGCTGGCCTATGTGAGTCACTGCAGGCCTCGGGCTGAACATCGCAGACCAATCAAACACTGGCTCATAGCTTATATGCAAATCCAAGGTATGACAACAGCGCTGTCACCTTTCCCCCGCTTTGCACACACTGAGTTTGCACAACCTTTAGATGCTGATGACGTGTTCGGAACAATTTACTTTGAACCCTCAGGATGTTGAAGAGGAATCCTGATGGCTTAGAGGCAGGATGTGAATTAGAAATGTTTAAAGTTTGGAGATTACTCCAAAGTTCAAACTTTCCTCTGGCTGTGCATACATTTGATTGGTAGCAATAGCAGAATTTCCATGACTAATTAATTTAAAAAAATGGATTCATAATACATTTCAGTTTGGTCTTTAGGTCCCTCTGATGTTGCCAAAAAGGACCAAGGACCAAGAGCTTCTAAGTCATTTAGGCTATAATTGTTCCAGAAAAGAAGACTTCCTGCTCCACTTCCTGTAATTATGCAAATCTCTTTAAATTCACCGAAAAGCTGCATAAAAAATGTTTTAAAAAATCCATTGCACACTGATAATCCACACGTGTCAGGAAGCAGCCCCCCTTGCATGACATCAGAGTTTCAAGCACGGCATTCTACAGTCACAATCAAAAAGCAATACACGCAAGGCGAGATTAAGAGTCATGGCGACTTTGATGCACAAATGCAGTCATGCACATAAACCCTGTAAGCTTATCCATGTTTCCATCTGTGTCTCTGACCTTTACTGCCAGATAGTAAAAAAAACTGAAGGCACACAGAGCTGTAAAGATATCCTTTAAGAGCTTTTTCTGAGATAATTACCATAAAGCACACATTTTTTATTATTTAACGCATCTATTTGTATAAACATCACTTATAACATATCATAAATATAGCTTGTGCTGTAATTTGTTGCCACCTGCATTCAGGTGCCGCTGAGCAAACACTCAGGAATTTGATCAACCAAAGATGCCTGATGTGAACACACCCTTAAGCAGCATAACTAATCTGTAAGTGCTGAATGTTCCAGATATTTGACGCCACACCTTTAATGTCAGAATTTCACCACGTTTCTTTGTGTGTAGCCTACATATTTTACTTTCACGAATCTGGCGTTCCTGAGCATGCCTTTGTGCAGAATGTGCTCCAGTTGCCTCCAGCTCTGCGCACTTGGCAGTGATGCTAACAGGTCCTCTGTGGTGGAGGAGGAGGCTGTTTAAGAGCAGAGTCAGTGAGACACTGATGCTAATGAGGCATTAGCTTAAGCCTATAATGCGGAGCATGGCAGTTTAACATTGAGGGCGGGCGGCCCGCTGCACACAACCAATCTGATTCACTGGATTTGGGATGATACTGTTGCTGACCTAAAAGCCATAAAACACACACTCAAACACAGATACACACTATGTCATTGTTTACATGCTTCAATGCATAATTCTGCAAAACTGAATTATGCATTCACCTTATTCCATTTGCGTCATTATATTTTCTTGCATGCACATTTTATAGTCTTCTTCTATTCTCTACAAAATGGCCAAATTCTGGCAATTGTAAGAAAAAAGGTTGAAAAATAAAAATTGTATTAAAGATATTTTTTTATATGATAAACCCTGAGATGCAATACGTAATAAAGTAAGATAGCCTCCAAAATGTACATCATGTAGCTTTACTTGAAATTATTTTAACATTTTTCTCAGAAAAGAGAAGTTTTCATTAGTTTACAATATTAAACAGCTAGCTAACGTGATTTGAATTACAACACAAATTGGAACAGGCTCTTCAGAATAGTATTATTCGGATATTAAATATTAAGTGTGATTGCTGATTACACAAGCTAGATAACGTGATTGCGACAGGGACTTGACGGTGCACTTCAGATTGCTTTTAATGGAAATTAAAGTATCAGAGAAAACTTTTTCGACTGACTACTGACATTATTAATCCACTAGTCATTACAGTTCAATTCTTCAGAAAAGTACATACTTTTTTTGTCTAAATTTATAAATCAAACACAAACACTAGCCAGCTAATGTGACTTGCTACATGAATTGGGCTGGCGTTTTCTTATTATTTGAATATGATATGTTGTGACTTAGGGAACTTTTGTGCTGTACTTATAGAGATATGATACCTGTCAAATTATGTATATAAAAAAGGCATTAACTCTATTAGAATGAGCTTGTTAAATGACATAACTAATGAGTTCACTGACCGTATGACTGATTTACCTCAGAGACGTGCTGTACCACATCTTCTTTGAGTTACCAGCATCCAAATCTTGTTTTCTCATGTCTAATCTCATCTCTTTAAATCTATTAGCGAGGGTCCGGCATCTGTAACAACGGCTTTGAAGCTCCATGCCTGTCGCTGAGCCTATTCTCAGCTGTTCCGTTAAACGGAGCGCAGTGATTTGTGTCAGTACGTGTTAAAGCTTCGACACTCTCCGTAATGCGTGAATGCGGATGTCTGCTTTAAGACCGTGAGTGCATTTAACATGAATGTACATCATGTAGTCTTGTAACGTCACCTGTCTGTCCGCGTCTCTTTAAGCCATGTTTCTTTTAACAGCTGCAGCTCTCAGCGTGTGTAGCAACATTTTTATGCCTCAGGGTACCATAAAGTTCTCTTACCTTATCTTTCCATTGGCGTGACTGTTTTGTTCATGAATGAATGAATTACATCGTGCTTGCTCCTGTCAAGACAGCAGGCTCTATGTGCAGCTTTCAAATTCCTTTTAAGACCTTGGACATTACTCCAACATTTGGTATTCACTGTACTGCTAAGTTACAAAAAACAGGCTAACACCAGTATACTAACGCCACTATTGTAACGCCAGTATTGTAACGCCAGTATTCTAACGTCAGTATGCTATCGCCAGTATTCTATCTATACTTGTACTCAAGTATGTACTTCGCCCTGTGTTTGTCGTGCTCAAATACCGATCAAATAGAAGCAGCATTTATTATTGAATGAATTATTGAAGAGGGTTTAGTGCTTATAGGCTTAGACATTCAAGTGTTTCCTTATTGACCAAAGTTTTTTCTTCCACTGTTAAACTCTTAAGGCGTGTCTTCAACATATTTCACTCTCCAAACATTCTTCCAGCATTCCTCGACCTCAACACAGACTGTCACTGAGCTCCACGGCAATTAACTGCCTTTGCAAATAGATGCTTACAGGCTGGATGATAACTGAGCCATGCAGATTTTGATGACAGCTTGAGAGTTTGTATGCATGTGGGTGTCTGGGTCCCTACTTGAGCTGGTGCCACCCTTGTTTTTGACCCTTAATCCTGGTGCTTGTTTACCTGCCGAGCGGAATGTGGAGTTATGTAAGGCTTAATCTATCAGAAAGTACATGTTCCAGTGTTACCTGGGCCACAGTGTAACACACACACACACACACCACACACAGATGTCCACACTGACTCACACATAGACAAACAGCGTAATGATATGGCCTTTCCTGGGGCAGCATCCAAAGGAAGCATAACCCTACTTACACACAGGTAAGCTTCGCAAACACACACACACTCACTGTTCACACAAGTGTTAACGTCCGTGAGGGAGATCACTGTGTCCTGCTCGTGAACTTTTATGGCCAATAACTGAGCTTTTACAACCCCACAAGAAAGATAAGAGCTCGATTAGCTTACACATGCTGACAACACACACACACACACACACACACACACACACACACACACACACACACACACACACAGTAGAAAAACATAGAACTCTGTCCCCATGATGCAGATGGCTTGATGGGATTGATGGATTTTCAGTCTCAGGAACCATTGGCATTTGTTTGACACCAATAGCAAAAAGCTAGCTGTTAAAAGACATTTGTTAAAGCTGACTCACCATTAGATGACTGCCATTGGGTTCCAAGATTATGTTACAGCTGATTGGTTCCCCCTCTTTCTGCTCTCCACTTGGACCTTCTTCCTGCAGACAATAACACAGGAAGATATTTTTGTACTTCAAATAAAAACCACAACACTCTGATATAAAAATATTCACACATTATGCAGAATCTCCAGAGATTAAGGTGTGTTTTGCAGATCCATACATGTAAATTTCCCCTCGTGATGGCTAAATAAGCACCGCTGACGTCTTCCTGTCATATGTTTGGCCTTTATCGACATGCACAGGAAGTCAATACATTTTTCCGGAGGTTTCTATTCATGGAACACATCGAATTGTTTTCTGCTAATCTATGACCTCACGCTGGAGAGGGACTGGGTCAGCCGGCTCATAAACATCCTCAGAAAAGTGTTACTCACCACCACAGTGGGTATCAATGAGCCGTGGCTTGTAGGGTTTCCACATAAACATACAGTGTAAGGAAAGTTAAAACAGACGCCTGTCTGCACACGGAGAGCACATGTGTGAGGAATATGTGAGCTTGACCGCTGTTGCAATCTTTTAGCTTTGTATGCTGTGTTCTAGTTCAACATACAGCGTTACAAAACCTCATATTTGAGCTAGATATCACTGAAATTCATTCTTCTGTTGGTGGCACATGGACCTACATTCTGTTGCAAGGCTAAAGCTGTCCTATTTGAGAGTTATGATAACAAAATGTGGCTTTGTGTACTTTAAAACTAGAAATAGTTCTGTATCTACTTCCTCAAAACTAGCATCTTTTTTGGAGCAGGGACACACGCCATTCCAAGGTGTCACTGCTTCCTATACGTCCCATATGAACTTTTCACCGGCAGCTGTCTGCAGGAGTTTGAAACCTTGCCCAATCCTATTAGTGGGACTGGGTTAGTGCCTATAGGAATCTTAGTCAGCAGCACAGCACCCACCAACAAAACTGAGGTCACACCGAGAGCATGTTTGCGTGCGCAGCAGCCAAGTAAATCATCCGTCAAACATGCCAGCCATGAGGCTAAAGCTTACAGAACAGGACAGAGTTGGAGACACACATTCGGAGGGGCTTAATGCAGAGCGGTTGCACGCAAAGATGTTGCACCCAAAACCTTACAACCAAATCCTGCAAAATAGCCCCATGCAAGAGACCCGCGTGTGCACTTGCTCTTTGTAAACACGCAACATCAGAGACTTGGAATCAACATCAGGAGCAGAACACTTAACATCTCCTTAATGTTTTTAGGAGAGGCTGCAGCCAGGTGTCCAACTAACCAAAATAGCCAAGAGATTATCTCAATGGAGAATGTGTTGTAAACACAGCATGACCTTTCATTTCACACCTCATGCTTACACAACCAAATAAGACACGCCTGCATGTGTTATGAGTGGAGCCGTTAGCTTTCAAAGTCCGCTTGTTTATGTCCTACAAAGGAAAGTGAGAGAGGAGTGGAGGTGAAAAGGGTTCAGGCGGCTTATTGTTATAGAAACAGCTAACTGTGGCTCGGGTCCAAGAATAGGGTCGACCAGTTTCACTGCGGAGAACAATTAAAGCGAGACTGCTCTGAAAACATCAGAGGAACATGGAGGAGAATTTGATCCAACTGCAATGTTCGATGTAAAGAAAAAACACATTTGATGTTAAAAGTGGACAAAAATCAACCATCAGCCATCATTATCTTAAGGTTTAGGTGACTTTTTCTTAATGTTTTCCAGAGTACAATTAAAACATTAAGAAATACTAATAAGTGACAAGAGGACAAAGAAGAAGGGAACAAAAGACCAACGATAGCTGCATTAAAGGCACAGTAAGTAATTTTTAGCCACATCTAGCAAAACAGACTTCATAGAAATTGAATTGAATTTTCATAAGCATGTTGAAATTTGTGTCACATTGCACTATTTTGCATATCTGATGCTATTGTGATGTATTGTGTTTTCATTGTCATGCTATCATAATGTACAGCTTCTATACACACACATATATAGGGATTGATTTATGTATAATAAAACCATAAATAAATCAATTATAAATAATATTTAATGGTCCTGAAGAGTTGATTTTTAAAAAGTCCCACCTCTGACAAGAAAATAGCCCCTAATAGCCTAAGCATCTGGGGTGACCGTTTCAAAGCGAGGGCAGTGCCACCCCATGCCACCCACCTCGACACACCCCTGCTTTTGGATTATTGAGCGTGCCAAGTGTCTCAGATTGGCACAGCGCGCTACAGGCCAAAGTCCCGGCCTGAGGAAAACAGAAAACATACCAGTAACACGGAGAAGTAAACAACATGAATGAGGTCGTGTCTGTGATTTATTTGCGGTCCTTGAAGGCACCTTAAACACTGTGTCAAAGAAATCAATGCCTCCCTGTCGATGAAGGTAATTGGGGTGTAAATAATCAGAACTGCTGCCTTTATGGTGAAATAAAAGTGGGATTGTGTGTTTGCTCGCTGTCAAATAAGATTCCATTGTAAAAGAATAAAGGCGATAAAGAGATTAATAAAGGTAAACGAGCAGGCAGGCTGGTCGGTCATCTCACTAGTAAAGTGGTTCAAAGCTCATGTCCCATTTAACCATAGGTTGGATGTAACTCCCCAGCTTACGCACTTGGCACCAGTCCTTGATTTGAATCGAAGTTTGTCCAACAAGATGTCACACTACCTCAGAACATTGCCTTGTCATTAATTTGAATGTTACATAATGAGTTGTTTTTGAGCAGTATCTATCTTAAAGCAGGGGCCCGTGATAGCACAACATTGCATAAGCTACATCAGCCCTGTCGTGCTCTCTCCACGGCGGCTGATACTGTATGTGTTGGCTTCTGCTGTGACATTTTAACAGCAAGCGAGCCATCAAGAAGGGAGCGGTTATCGGTCGTAGAGTTCAACGAAACACTACTCTGCCGAAAGATTACAGTAATCACAACGCTCAGAGTACAGCGTGATTGATAATTACCGTACAGGGAGAGGAGCCTGGCAGCATAAAGTGCATTATGTATGTGTCTTTAAACGTCAAGACATTTAGAGCAAAAGGCAGACTGACTACTTGTGTGTTTCCTAACTCTCCACCTTCAACATACCTGCAGGAATACTCCTCAGATTAGCTCAAGAGCTAGCTTAAAGGGTCAGAAGCATGGCTGGATTATCTCATTTGGAGGTCTTGGGGCAAAAATAAGCAGTTTGCACTTTCTTGCCCCCCATACTCTCGTGACCCTAATT
The DNA here is from genome assembly GCF_009762535.1 of Notolabrus celidotus. Taxonomy (NCBI): domain Eukaryota; kingdom Metazoa; phylum Chordata; class Actinopteri; order Labriformes; family Labridae; genus Notolabrus; species Notolabrus celidotus. Next base: position 6,915,607 of record NC_048295.1, on the reverse strand, counting down.
ATTTGTAGCCGACTAAGCCTGCGTAATATGAGATGTATGTTCAGCTATAATGATATGAGAGCACATTAGCTAGCATGAGTATGTTCATACATCGATCTACTACACTTGGTTTTGAATATTAAACTCAAAACCGGTCTGTTAGCTTAAGAATATTATCAAAACATCCTCTGAATGTTAAAGACAAAATGTTCTTTTTTCTTTAAGAGTTCACAATAAAGGAACATTATTTAAATCGATAACATCCTTAAGATGTTCTTTGAATATTTAACTCAGAACCATGTCTTGAAACATAACTTATAGTGATGTGTAATAATGACACCACTGCGCTTTTTGATGACACACAGCATTTTTAAAAAAGTCCATAAGGCTCAGTGGACAAATCAAATGTAATATGCACTTTTATTATTGTATCATTATTGTAATACACTTATTCCACACTTATGAACTACTGATGCACTTGTCTCCTCAAACCGCTCTAAAAAAAAGGGAGATATGAGATATGATTCATTAAATAAATGTTATATATGAATAAGACACAACAGGGACAGTGTGTCTTTTGTCCTTTAGCCCTAAAAACAAGTTTTCTTCTAGTTGCAGGTGTGCAGCAAAATGCAAATCAGTGTTTAGTCTATTATGTACATTCTGTGAATTCTTGCTGTTAAACTGAGTATTTTGTCTGCACACTTTGTAGTGTTGTTGTAAAAGCAATACTATGTCGGCATGATAAGCTGGGTACATGTTTATTGTATTTCTCAGGGAAAACTGCAGCTTTATGTTATTTACACAATAACAGGGTGAGGAGGTGCACTTCAAATTTGGATCCATGGCATCCTTCCTGCATCAGCCACTCAAACAAATGCTTAAGCCGTCAAACGCCCATTTGTATAATAACACATACAGTAGCACGTTATGTTTGCTTAGGAGACAGGTAGGTTGAGTTTGTAAATAGCGATGAGTTGACTGATACAACAATGACTCATTCATGTTTCAGCATTCAAATGTAGGTGCTGAATGGTGACCTTTAACAGAGTTGTGAATGTGGATGGATTTATGTTGAATAATCTGAATGCAAAGTGTAATGTTTATCACGTACACACATGTTTAAATGGGCACTTTGGGGCTAGCTTACTTTGGGCTTTGACTAAAAAATTATTTTAATTCTTTATTAGCCCAAAAATACTTCCCTGGTTACATTTTTAGCTGATTGAAACATCATAAATTATAAAAAAATAGCAAATCAATATTATTCAATGGAACAATGAGGCCAAAGGGAAACATATAGATACTACAAGAGGCGTAAGGACAGCGCCCACATCCCAGACTACCATAAGAATGTAGTTCCCATTTGAAACTAAGAATTACCTTCATGAAAATGTTAACCTATTTTATAACATCAAATAACTCGAATAAGGTAAACTTTTAAGATTAATGAACAGACACTATGTTTGCAATTAAAAAATATACATATATATTTTAAAGATTGACTAATGTTCTATCTGTTTGTATGGAGGAGGTCGGTTTTATGACTAAGTAGAGGAGCTCTAAATGTTTTGGTTTCACTTTTGGGGAGCAGTCATTTGGTCAATTTTCAATGCAGTTTGAGAAAGAATTAAATCACTTGAATAAGGGAGCGGTCGTGTCGTTCACATAAATGAAAACGTCATGATGGCGTGACCAGTGGCGGCAAAAGAGGCGCCCAGATTTAACACCAGCAAAATGGACATCGGCCAATCTAGACAGGCTTAGGTGTCAGTGGAAAGAAGCTTTGGGAAGAGAGTGGGGTGTTAAGCCCACGCTTCCGTTCACACCCAAATCCACCCACTATTCCGATGATGGACCCAACGACTGTGTTTTATCCTGACTGACAACAGAGTTCAATTTGATTTGGGTAAACCTGGAGTATAATTATTCAGACAAAGGCAAAGAGAAAGTTACAGTAGCATGTTGGAGTACATACGAATATGAAACTGAAAATGTTTTTAACTCTGAAACACATTGCGTGTGACAGCCACGAGGACAAAAGTTGTACATTTACAATGAGAAAGTGATAAAGAAAGGTAAATACACAAGAATGAACCCTAACTGCAACCCTAACCCATGTTGGGTTTGTGCAAATACATAACAAGGAGAACGGTCCAGACCAGCTCTTTAAAACTCGTATTGACTGATAAATTGAAACAAACATGTGGTGAGAGGTACCTCAGTGATATATCAGTAAATAATTGCTTTGCCGTATCAAGGATCGAGATCTAACCCTGGCCTCCTTAGTGCATCTGCTTCACTTATGCCGTCGATGTACGGCTGTTATCTCAGCCATGACCAAGGCCGAGTGTCGGCCACTGAAGCGCTGCTTTGGCGACCTCTCCACCCCTCTGCTATTACCACATGATGTAACCAAGCAAGACCTCTGCTGAGGTCAGCCAGCAGTCCAGCCAGTCTGATGAAAACACAGGTCAGGGATTTATAGGAAATTCAATTTCATAACAACAAAGGGAGAGCTGTTATGGCACAGCGTGTTCTGGCACAGAGTAAAAGAGGGGGAGAGGGACTGACAGCTATTAGACAGGTAAAGAAAAGAGGGCAAATCGCACTGTGGGACGGCAGTGATGTGTGAAGCTGATCTAATTTTAGTTGAAGGTCACTGGGTACTGTCTGGCTCTGCCCTGCCAGGCTGAAAGCCTCGCGCAATATTTGGTGCTCGTCAATTTAGGTGAACAGGATCTCCCTGTCCTCGTCTCCCCTGACATTTGTGCAAGATTATGTGGTGAGGAGTTCAATCGTGCCTTGAGGCTGCATCAAAAGCGGCTTTGGCAGGTGCTCAGAGTTTTTTTGGGACTCTGTTTATAAAACAACCGCTGGGAACAAATTAAGTGCCGTACAAGCAGGTACACACTGTACTGAAAACACCTTCTCGTACGCACATTGTATGTGTTTTGTTGGTAATGTGTGTCAGCTTCAGCCTTCGGGCCACAATAAGCAGCTGGTGAGATCTTCTGGCTCATACCAGAAATATACGTCATACTCCATCAGGAAAACAAACGATAAGGAAGCTTTTATTGATCGCCACGGGGCAAATTCTGCTGCATATCGAAAGCAGAGAAGTAAAGAGTGTGGTACAAAGAAAACCAGTACAACACCGGCTCTATAAGAGTTGGGATGTGGTCTATACAGGGGCTCTTTTACAAACGTGTGACTGTATGTCATTCCCCCACTTTGTCTCACAGTAACCCCCGTCCTATCCTCTCTAAATACATTTGAAAAGCCCGAAAAATGTAACTTTAAAAAAACCCACTAAAATTACTTACTGCGCCTTTAATTCTCTTGCGGTATCTGTAAAAAAAAATTCAAATAATTGAATGATAATTCAGCTGGCTGATGTCATTTTCTTTGTATCTTATTATTATTATTATATTTATTATTGTGCAAGAAATGTACTGAATAATAGATAATAATAAAAATATTTAAAAAAGGTGCAAAATGGTTTTATATTTTCAAGTTTAACCATGCCTAACCTAAAAAAAAAATCACCACTTCCAATCCCAAAATGTGTGACCCACTTTCTGCTAAAACTGTAGCGTCTCGAGCTCACCCTGATGACATCACTCTGACATCATTGTGGTTATTACCTAAAACTTCAAAAACGCTCCCTGCGACACAGGATGCACAATACTGGCATTTGAACCTAAATTAGTGGAGGGCCTTTTTTATACGTCATGTACGCGCCTGTTTCTGTTTATATCTGTCTCTTTTGTGTTATCTAATGAGAGGAAAATCAATTTTGGCTTTCACTGGGATTCACCACATCAGCGTCCTTTATGAAATATTATACAACCAGTGTGAATAATCAATGGGAACTCTTTTGGCACGCACATTTGTCACTGTGTCAGCAACCAGCAGGGGGACAGGAAGTGTTTACGACTGTCTCTGCTGCCACACATCAGAGTCAGACTGAATGAGGTGGCTGACGCACTGCTTCATCATCATCGGCCATGTCAGCTCAGAGGAGGAGGAGGAGGAGGAGGGGGGTATTAGCTCTGTTACCCTGCCCTATTCTCCCTCCATCCCTCTGTTCCTCCATGCCAGGATGTCAAACACTACAAACACCCACCATCCTCCTCCTCCTCCTCCCTCTTTCTCTCTCAGTCCCTGTGCGAGCTGATGCATGCCACGGAAGCAGTGACGTCAGTTGTTTACTGTCTTGTACGGTTGCTCCTCGTTGTAGTGCAGCAGCACATCCAGCAGGGCTTATGTAACCCTGCTGCCTGCTGCATGACACGCCGTTTACTGCAGAGTGGATGTGGATGGAAGGGGATGGAGGTGGAGGTGGATGTGGGGGGAAGTGGTGTCAGTGGGGTCTTATGCTGCTGCCTGCACACAGCATCACCCACTCCCACTGAGGCGCAGGTGCACCGCACATCGCACGCAGACGTACAGTGTAAACAGGCTGCTTTCCTCTCGGCTGCACCGCATTGTGTGTGAAGTGAAAACACAGCGGGTTCACTGCTGGAGCACATAGTAGCTCCAAAAGGGACCTCTCCCTCCCTCCCTCCCCACACACATATCCCATAATCCCCCACTGCAGCAGCAGCAGACAGGTAAACAACTCCAGCTGGCGTGTGACTCAGGGCTCAAAGTCCTTTGGCTCTACTGCGTAGACGCAGGGCGCCGCCTGCTGGGAGCAGGAAGCAACACATGACCAAATATGGGGTGATGATCAAGTATGGAGGCAGAGGTTGTTGGTTTTTTTTTAAAGATCAGAACGGTTTCTTCTTTTCTTACAAGGACATCCCCAAACAATCTTCAGTGTTTGAACTACAGAGAGATTCATACATCTAGAATTTTGCTGTTTTGAAATATGAGAAAAATAATATAACACCTGAAAACACACATTCAGAGATCCTTCATGTGTCTCTCTAATATTGTTTTCACTGTAGCATGATGATATATGTTTAATATCTTAAATAATGAAATCTGTTTGAGATTCTGTCAGCCCTTTTTATTGGCAGAGTGTAAATTTCAATGAATTGATATAAGAACAATAAGAGATGTTACTGTATGATACAGTATGTTAAAGTATGATATGATACTGTACAATATTGAATCAAAACAACTCCTGAATAGGTCAGTGCCAGCTTCAAATACTGATCATGAGTGAGATGTCAATGGAATGATGGATCACATCACTTCACAAGTGATGGCATGCACTTGGAAGAACACCAGCCAGCTACCTACCTACCTACCTACCGCTAATGGCGCAAGTGTCAAAACAAGTTTGTAATGGAAACAAAGTACAAGGTTGAGAGCTGTGTGTGACGCTGTAATACAAACATGAGTTGGCAATAAAGTTGTTTTTCATACTGCCTTGAATGACTGATGACATTTTATATCAGCACAGTGGAACGACCTTTATGTTTGGGTTAGATACGGGAGTAACACAAAAACAGGTGTGCTAGTAGGGAAAACATCTGGATTTATCATACTGTATTTGTCTGTCACAATAAATTATCACCAGACACGTGTTCAAAATAACCCAAGGGCGAAATAGCTTATCTCTATGATCATTTTCAATGGTTTTATCCTTATGGTAGTGCATTAACAACAGAGCAGGGAGACTTTAAATGCAAATACTTCCTTCTACAAGTGGACTCTGATCTTAAAATGTCTTATATACTCATAAAATGTACTTTGTTGTTGTAAACAAGTTATCATTCCTGTCTTTTGTCCTTTCATTACTTTATTACTGACTCAGTAGCCTCAGGCTGAAAGTGGTAAACAACCTCACTGACAGTACTTCCTTAGCATATACAGCGTTACACTGTCGCCCTCTGCTGGTGAATTAAGCGAATGTGCCAAAGAGAAATCTGCAATTCTGGCAACATTATGTTTAGATGTGAGATTTAATGAAAGAAAAGGGGGTTTTGGAACAGTTAATAAAAAGGTATATGGATATAAATGCAGCTAATCAGTGTTAGCCTTCGTTTGCTAGCAAAGGAGCAGTGTCACAGTAAATATGGAAAACCGCCCAAATAAAAGTGAAAATTGAGTCACAGAGATTATAAAAATGTTTTTAAGACTGAATTAAAAGTAAACAGTCGAAGCAAAACGCAATTTCCGTTTAAAAAGTAATAAAAAAGTCGAAGGAAACTTACGTTCCGCTCTTGTTTCCAGGGGGACGTTTATCCCGACGGTCCGCCTTCAGAGTATAAGGAAGTGTTCTGACATGTAGCTCGTAAAAAGTCTGAAAAGTCAACTCTTGGGAGGATAAAAGTATCAAGGTAAAGTTTAAACATTATTTATTTAATACAGCATAGAGCTTGTTTTGTAATCCGTTATCAAACAGAGCTTTAAAATGTCACTCCCGGCTGCCGTAGTGTTATAGTCATAATGAAGACGCATTAAATATAAGGCTTAATGTGCGTTATTTTGTTATGTGTTGACAGAACATTGCATTAACTTTAATCTCCGAACAGGAAACTACTTTAGAATAAAGTCTATTTTGTTTGTACACAACAGATGTATGCAATATGTTTGGACAACAGATGTCGGACGTCAGCAGAGTGGGCACTTTGTAGTTTTGTCAACATGGATATTGGTGTTATTTAAACACGTGTGATGTGTGTAATAACAAATAGAGTAAATATGCTTAGTTTCATGTAAATAAGATACTTAACAACAGGTTTAGAAGGGTCTGATTTGTGTCTGGTGTCAGCTTCAGCCTGTTGACAAGTCTGTACATGTTAAGGGTGGTTCAATAAACATCAATCAAAAAGGAAGGTGAATAGGATGAGTAAGTAAAACATTAGATTAGTCATGAAACGTGCATGATTAAATATGTATATTATAATAATATATTGATATATTATATAGTCCTCCTTGTTCATTCTTTAAAACAAAGTGTGCTTCTTAGTTGGTACAAAACTCTAACAATCTTAAATTTAAAGTGCTGTGAGGAGGTTCAGGCTAATTATGGAAGAGACTGAAGTTCTTCAACATTTTCTACATCAAAATTTCACAATGACTTATATGTAAGGATATCATGAATAATAGTGAATCACACTTAAAGTAGGCCCAATTATTATTAACAAGTAGAAAAGAGATAAAGAACAGATACATTTATCTTTACAGCTAATACATTTATACTAAGCTATACACTTTAATATGGATTGTAAGAAGCAAATAGTTGTGTAAATTAAATTGTATTATTAGAGCTTTCACAAATGCCATATTTAACATTTTAAGAGGTCTAATTTTTAAATACTTGTATTTTTACACCAAACTATGATATAAAACTATTTGTTCTTTTGATTATAGGTATTAATATACATTTATAAGTAATCAACTGTTTACCCATTATAATCCTTGATTAATTATGCATAAACTAAAAGTTTCTTTGTTGATCCACTACAACTAATTCTCATCTTTGTTCCAGATTTCACAATGGAAGGAACTTCAACAACTAATGCCGCAGCTCAGCCCTCCATTGCTGCTCAGGTTCCTTTTATTGACCTCTGTAACATTTTAGAGAAAATCCAGAAGTCTAAGCTCCGTCCAGAGAAATCCAAGATCCTTAGAGATTTCATCGAATCATGGAGGAAGTTTCATTCTGCTCTTCACAAAGCCAACCCCAAAACAACAGACTCTTTCTACCCAGCCATGCGCCTCATAGTCCCCCCATTCGAACGAGAGCGTATGGCCTATGGCATCAAAGAGAGCATGTTAGCTAAACTCTACATCGATGTTCTAGGCCTTCCGAAGAACGGCCTGGAAGCCAACAAACTTTTAAACTACCGTGCCTCCGACTACTTCCCAAGGAGAAGCAGGGGACTTTGCCGGTATGGCGTACTTTGTGCTGAAGAAGCGGTGCACCAGCCAAGGAAAGCTCAGTATCAAAGAAGTCAATGACTTTCTTGACTCGGTGGCCATCAACAATGCAACTAAGAAGAAAGACCTTGTAAGAAAGAGTCTGCTGCACCTCATTACTCAGAGCTCGGCTCTCGAGCAAAAGTGGCTCATCAGGATGATTCTGAAGGACATGAAGCTTGGGATCAGCAAAGAGACTGCTCTTCAAGTCTTCCATCCAGATGCTAATGATCTCTACAATGTCAATACAGACTTGAACAAGGTGTGCCAACAGCTCCACAACCCCTCTGTGTCTTTAAGCGACATCTCAATTGGACTTTTCTCAGCTTTCAAGCCAATGCTGGCAGCAGTGGCGAACATCCGAAATGTTGAGAAACAGATGGGAAACAGCCCGTTTTACATCGAAACCAAGCTGGATGGGGAGCGCATTCAACTGCACAAAGACGGGGATGTGTACAAGTACTATAGCAGAAATGCCTTCGAGTACACCCAGCAATTTGGAGGGTCCCCATTGCAGGGCTCGCTGACCCCTTACATCCACAACGTTTTTAAAAGCAACATTGTAAACTGCATCCTGGATGGTGAGATGATGGCATACAACCCAACCGCAGCGACCTTCATGCAGAAAGGGAGCAAATTTGACATCAAGAAACTCATGGACGACTCTGAGTTGCAGACGTGTTTTTGCGTTTTCGATGTTTTGTTGGTGAATGACCAGAAGCTCGGCAAGGAAACTTTGAAGAAGCGTGACGAGATCCTGCAGACAGTCTTCACCCCAGTTAAGGGGAGAATACACTTGGTGCCAAAGACAGATGCCAGAACCATGCAGGAGGTGGTGAATGCACTCAATGATGCGATCGACAGCAGAGAGGAAGGAATCATGGTGAAGGATCCGTTATCCATCTACAAACCAGACAAGCGTGGGGAGGGATGGTTGAAAATAAAGCCAGAATACATGGACGGCTTGATGGATGAGCTGGATCTCCTAATCGTTGGTGGCTACTGGGGGAAAGGAAGGCGAGGTGGCATGATGTCCCACTTCTTATGTGCTGTCGCCGAAGCCCCGAAGCCTGGCGAGAAACCCTCAGTTTTCCACACTCTATGCCGCATCGGCTCTGGCTACACCATGAAGGAGCTGTACGACCTTGGTTTGAAGCTAGCCAAAAACTGGAAAGTCTACCGTAAGAACGACCCACCAGCCTCCATCTTATGTGGTACGGAGAAACCAGAAGTTTACATCGAACCATGCAACTCGGTCATCATCCAGGTCAAGGCGGCTGAAATCGTTGGAAGCGACATGTATAAAACCAACTGCACCTTGCGTTTCCCAAGAATCGAGAAGATCCGCGATGACAAGGAGTGGCACCAGTGCATGACTCTGGCAGAGCTGGATCAGTTCCGGGGTAAGGCCTCTGGGAAACTTGCCTCGCGACACCTTCGCATCGATGACGACGAACCACAAAAGAAGAAGCGCAAGATGCCGGCCAGACCGAAGAAAGTGGTGGGGATCGTTGACCACTTCAAGCCCCAGGATCTCTCTGGGGTAAAAAAGGAGACAGATATGTTTGAGGATGTGGAGTTCTGTATTCTGAATGGCACCGAGGATCACCCAAAAGCTGAGCTGGAAAAGGGCGTGGCCAGGTAATGTGATTTCTTGTTCTAGTGGTTTGAAGAGACTACATCAATGAAACTATGATTACTGACTGGTGTCTTTTTTCTTTAGGTGTGGCGGTGTAGTGGTCCAAAACCCAGGACGGGACACATACTGTGTGATTGCTGGGGTGGAAAACATGCGTGTGAAGAATCTTATTTCAACCAACCAGCATGACGTGGTGTGGGCCGCCTGGCTGCTAGAGTGCCTGAACCAGAAGGAGGTGGTGCCATGGCAGCCACGCCACATGATCCACATGTCGCTCTCCACCAGGGAGCACTTCGCCAAAGAGTACGACAGCTTCGGCGACAGCTACTTCGTGGACACCGACGAGCAGCAGCTGCGGGAGGTGTTTGGCCGGATGAGCGGCGAGGAGTTGTCCAGGGGAGTGAACGTGGGTCAGGTGGAGCAGCGGTGCGGCTTGGAGGACCTTCCAACCAGCTTGTTCAGACCCTTTGAGGTTTACATGGACCGCTACGCCGACATTGGAGACCCTAAAACGGCTTTGCCTGCCACCTGTTTGGACATCAGAGCGATGGAGTTCCGCTACCATGGAGGGAAGGTGGTGCAGAAGTTGGAAGAAGGAGTGACTCATGTCATTGTCACAGAAGAAGCGAGACTTCTTGATTTAAGGACTCTTCGTCGATGCTTGAGGAAGAAGTTCAAGATTGTGAAAGACTCGTGGGTGACGGATTCAATCAAAGCTGGCTTCCTGATGAACGACACTGACTACTTAGTTTGAAGAATCATCTGTGAATAGACACTAGTGATATTTTAATTAACTCCTAAAGATTTAAGTAATAATCATTTTTTTAAAACTAAAAATTCAAAACCAAGAAACTGAGCAATATGGTTCAGAAGGACATTAAACTGTGCAGAGATTCAAATTCTAATGGGTTTTTATATGCAAACTTAATGAGTTTTATATTTTGTGTTCTTAATGAGTTATCAAATATGCAGGTTATTAATTTTAAACTGATTGTTGGTGGTTACAATCAGAGGAAGCAAAGATTAGTTTTTCAATTTTAATTGTTTGAATTGTGTTAAGAAGCAAAACTTTTTCATACCCCCTCTTTCTCTTTTAGACTTTCAGCCTCAGGAATAATAATAATGCATATTTTGAAATCACAATGGATTTAGATTAATTTTAAAAAACTGCAGAATTTGGGGAATTATAAGGCTTGCATTAAAAGTACAACAAAGACAAAGGGAGTATTGTTTTGATTGTTCATCCTCTTTGTAATCTGTGCCTTTTATTTACATTTTAAGAACTCTAATAAACATCTTGAAACACTGGACGACTGGAGTGTTGAATCTGTTTTCAAAAGCCTCATTCAAATGAAATGGATGTGAAATTCTGGCCCGTGCCTCGGCTCTTCAGCTGGCAGAGAGAGACCGGTGTTCACCACGGGGGGGACGTTAAAACCGGATCAGCTCAAGGCCCTCTAACAAAGATGTCTCTGTGTTTTCCTGTCTTCAAAAATGTCATTAATGTGCCTTGGGACTCATTGATATGTTATAACCTTCATTAGCATTGCCTCCAGGGTGCAGGGAGCTGCCTGTGGCGTCGTGGGCATTGTTGTGCGTAAATGCCGCATGAATACATTTTCAAAGTAGAAGTGATGAGGTACATGTTCCTAATCAAATACTGTGAATAACTACTCACGCTTACATGTTGTTGTGCTCCCTGTAGGGTTCTTTTTTTTTCATTTTCGGACCACTGCTGAAAAAATGTTAAATTCTACCCTGAAAATGTGGGCACTAAATTGGCTAACAAACGAGTTTTACAAACCATATTACCCAAAATTTAGAACACTGTGTAAAACAGAATTTAATGATTTGTAACTTGTTCAAACCCTGTATTTATTTGAAAATTGTGCAGAGACAACATATCAGATATTGAAACTGAAATAGTAAGTCTGATGCCAGCAACATGTTCCAGATATAGTTGGTGCAGACAGGCCAGTTTAGCATCATTAGCAACATTTTATGATGCATCCCAACTTTTTTGAGCGTTGTACTACTTCATCAAAAAAGAAAAAGAAAGCATAAGATCGAGGAGGTCAAAGAGATCTGATAAAACGAATATACAACATGCTTCAGTAAGCTCTCTGTAAGCCGCCGCCCACTCCGCACTATTTCCAGGTGTTGTGGGGTGAGCCTTTGACTGACAGGCTTTAATTAGAGGCCCTCAACTGGTGCTTATTCCAGTGTGGCTTTGTGTGTCATGTGTTTTATCGTTGCAGAAAAAAACTGTAGGTCCTGAAGAGTCTAAGCACTGGTCCTCTGAAAAGACTACCAGTCCTGAGGATGTGGTGATGAAAACAGTGTCCTTGCTGAAAACTAGCATTACAGAAATACCATCTCCTAATGGGATAAACGCTCTAATTAGCTTGGCCGTAGCTATTGGAGAAATGGCAAGCACACTGGACATAAGCGGAAACAAATGGTTTGGAAGCACCGGCTGGACAACCAGCGTCTGCATGCATTCAGCTGAAATAAATGAGCTCCTGTAGAGACCACACGGAGGCTCATGGCTGCAGGGAAGGTTCTTTTGTAGCAATTAGCCCAGCACACACCACATCGAGCAGCTCAATGAGAATCAAGAAGGAGAATGAAGCGCCATTTTTACGCCACAAAAATGAGTGGTTATGATGTTCAATTAGAGGTTTGACCCCCTTGAAGTGTCCTTGGGCAAGACACTGAACCCAAGTGGGTTCTGAAGGCAGAGCCATTGGTGTGCAAATGTGTGAATCTGGTAGGCAGCCCAACATTTAGCATAGCAGCCTCTGCCACCAGTGTGTGAACGTGTGTGTGTGGGAAAGGGTGAATGTCATCTGTCATGTAAAGGCACTTTGAGTGGTTGGAATACTGGAGAGGGGTTTATGTGAAGTCTATAAGGAAGTAAAACGTAGAGAAACAAGATATCACAAATTAAAGGTCAAATTCCAAGCTAGCTATTTTACACTGCTTAGCTAGCTGTTACTCTGCACTAGCTTAATATTTAACATTGAGGCATAATCATATTTTTGTTCTTGATATCTGTTTCTAGGTAGGAAAAACATTTATTTCCTTAAATTAAAATGTGTTGCTAAAAAGAAGCAGTTATTGGCGGTTTAATCAAGCACCCGTGTATTGAGGCTTTTGTCCTAAGAGAAGGTGCCTGGGTTTGACTTCCACTTGTAGCTATCCACTGTCCTACTCTCTTAATTAAGGCAAACAAACCCAAAATACATTTTTAAAAAGTGACTTTTCATCATGAGTCATGGCTAGTTTCACCAAAGTGGCCTTGTAATTCTCTTAAAACAAACAGGAGATTGTGTCTACTTAATTCTCTGGTTGACATCCATTTACACATCATCCGACCCATCTTGTGTTTCTTGTGACCCCTTTTGGGGACACGAGCCCTAGGTTGAGAACCCCTAGTTTAACCCACTTTGCCAAGTTTTTAACTGGAATCAAAAGCTCTGAGTTCACCCATAAAAACAAGCTGGTTGCCTTTGCTGAAGGTGGCTTGTGAACTCTATAAAAGTAGACCTTATCTCTCAAATCAAGGTAATGTAGTGATATAAATAAAAAGCTGTGACACATTCTGATGTTTTGCTTACAGAAGCTCGTGTTTTTGAGGGTTAGCGGCGCTGTCACAAAGCAGACTTCATTCTGAATCGTGCAATTCATTGATATAATTCTTAAAGCAGGGAACAGACTCCTTTCTTTTGATGAAAGCATCTTGCCAGAAGATGAAACCAGGTGAGCAGCAACCTGTCTGAATGTTGGCATCAAGTGAACCACTGAGTAAACTAACATAAACCTCAAAACCCTTTCAAAATAAAACTGCTCACACGCTCTTGTGTTCAAACTAGTATGTTTCATTAATAAGCATCCTCTGTGCAGCTGCATGCTCTTAATATAAGTGTTTATTTTAACTCTATGTTTCACTTCATCGCTTAATGACTGAGAAAAGAGTGCATCTAAGAGGCTGGGATGAGAAGCTTTCATTTTGAAATCAAAATTACAACACTTCTCTGTATATTTTTGCAGACTCTGCTCCACTTGATGCACCTCAGCGCTGAGGGATGCGGTAACTGCGGTGCGCGCGCATAACGTCAGAGATGGAGCTGTGTGGTGAAGCTAGAGGTAATAAGCAGAGCGAGGTACAATGAGTGACGACTCAGCCTTCAAAATAAAATAAAAAATATTTTTTAATATTGCATGCATTTTTTAAAAATAATTTCGGCAAGCTGCACATGCATATTAGCATAATGAATTTACCTATGTGGTTTTAAAATAAAAAAATAATTATATTCATCCTGCTTGTGCCATCTATTTACATAAAATAAGTTATCATTACGCATGATGTAAAGTCTGCTTTATTCCTCTGAAGATCATGAAAGCAGCATCAGAACAACACTGCACTTTGAAAAAACTTACTCATGATATAGAAAGATAATTTGTTTTGGCACAACATGCATCTAAATCAAAGTTAAAAGGGAGAATAAGTGGAATATATATTTCTTTTTATAGATAATAAAAAAAAAATGTTTAAGCTATCTGACATACAGATCAAAGTGTATGATCAAAGTATTCTTTGTTATATTGTCCCCTTTCTTTAATTATATAGGCCCTGGACTAGCAGCCATTGTGATGAAAGGTTTAGTAGATCACAGTTAGGAATATCTGTAATGGAGTGAAGGAGCTTCAAGAAGTACCTTTGCATGAGTGTTGATGGTGTACTGTGCAGGATTGCTACACTTGGATGCTGTCTCTGATTTATTTATTTTCCAAAATTGCTTTACTTGCAACTTTCTATTTTTGATGTGAGCCGTGGCCCCTCTACACACTTCTTTTTCCCTTTCTTTTTGTGTGTTTGGTTAGGTTGTCTTTGTATTGTTTGTGGGGAAAATACTGAAAAGTTTGACTTCCTTCAGTTAATAAATCAGAATTCAACAAGTATGACATGTAATTATGTGGTAACACTGCAAATACATTGTGATAAAGGGTCTGGATTCAGGGAAATACTACAAACACAACATCCATCAGAGGTGGGGAACTACTTGTTTACATGGGAGAGTGGAATATTTACATAAACAATGATTTGTGTGATTATATTTGAAACTATAAACCGGATATGCTGCTGGTAACAGCGGCTGACTTGACGCAGCTTCCTGCAAACACACACCGTCTCTTGGCGAACATGGCGGCAACTTGACAACGGCAGCGAGATGAAGACGGTGAGGGCTTGAAAAAGAAAAAGAGGTCTGTAACAGGCTGAAGGCCCCTCCGCCGACACACAGGCAGACCGCTCCGCCATGTTGGAAGAGGATAGCGCCCTTGTCCCTGCTCGACCGAGGCGCGTCGGTGAGTGTTTCTAAAGACGGAGTCGAGGCTGCGCAGAGGAGCGGAGCGGCGCGGCGCGGCGGCGGAGCTCAGGGCGGACAGCGGCTTCACCGGTCAGCCATGGAGGATGCGGCCCGTGGTCGCCAGCGTCTGATTTTCCACCCGGCCCACGCGCATTTTGATGGGAATTACCGCTGAACGCACAAGGCAAGCCGGGACAACCCACCACCTGACCCCCACGTCAATGACTGTTGCGGCAGAGGAGCCCCCACGGTGGAGTCGGCCGGTTCCCAAAATATGACCAGGGGTGCTGGGACGTGTTGGCAGCAAGAAGATGACGACGGCTTCCAAATCTGGCTAGAGCCCCCACGCGACAACCAAAAGCCATTCACCGACTCCGAGAGGGCGCAGAGATGGCGACTGTCCTTGGCATCCCTCTTGTTCTTAACCATCCTCCTCTCTGATCACCTGTGGTTCTGCGCCGAGGCCCGGACCCGGGTCAAGCTCGCACCCTCCCACCTCCTGTCACCCCAGACCCACTCAGCACACAGCAGCCTCAGAGGAAACCCAGCTATTTTTATAGGAAACTCCACCAAACATCTGTGGCGGCTCGAAACTTGCCACCCGGATAGTTCATCTAAAGACTGCTTCACGCTCGCGAACGCCGACGATTTGTGCGAGGGCCTCTCCGACAAAGAGGGCACGCGGGCTGTAAATATGAGCGATTTGTACCTTTCCTTTTGTAACTCCTACTCTCTGCTGGATCTGTTCTACGGGTCGACGAGTCCGGACAATCTGAACTGCAGCCTGGAGTTGCTCACCGACGACACCAACAGATGCAGCGAGTGCGTCCAGGCGTACCTGCGCTACGACCAGCACGCGCAGGAGAAGTACGAGGACTTTGAGCTCCTCACTCAGAAATACGAGCCGGGGGCTTACTCAGTGAGGACGTGCATGGAGCAGTGCAAGGTAGGATGCGAGAAAAGAAGGAGAAGGAAAGGGGGTGAGGGGGGAGGGGGGGTGCATGGCCATCTGTTGATTTGGGCCCCGGATAGATGCCAGCTTCTGGTCCTCCTCCTCCTCCTCCTCCTCCTGTCACCATGGAGACGGATGACAGATTCAAGGAGACTCCCGGCTCCGGGCCTCATGTTCATTCATCTCCTCATTGTGTTTAGGCCCCATGCTAATGTGCAGATGGAGGCCCCGCTTCTTCTCCTCTTACCTCACGCGCTGTGTGGTGTTTTTTTTTTTTTACATTGAATACCTTCCTCCTGCCTCCTGCCTCCTGCCTCCTGCCTCGCGCTCCTTTCGCCACCAAACATGGCGTTTACAGCAGGGGCGTCAAACTCATTTCAGTTCAGGGGGGCTACATACAACCACAAGTTGATCTGAAGTGGGCCGGACCAGTGCAATCATAATAACCAACCTCCGGTCTAAAAATATGAGTCCACGGATGTCCATATTTTAGACAGTCTATGGTGCGGATCAAGAAATGAGTTATCCAGACTACAGTCGTCTTTATGTACCAGGCTGTAAACATGTTTATTTCTGCTGTAAAGATCGGCTTCTTTGAATTGGTGTGTATGTGGTTTCCGGTACTTCCGGAGCCAGCCTCAAGCAGATCCTCTGTGAAATGCAGTTTTACGCACTTCCTCATTGGACTCATATTTTTAGACCGGAGGTTGCCGCTTGATAATAACTTATAGAGAAGGACAACATAAAAATGTTTCCCTTTGTTTTAGGAACAGTGTTGTATGCAGGGGTGTAGTGCTTGTTCTAGTAGTTAGTAGATCATCTTATAGTGCTCTAAAAAGTCTTCATGAATCTCAACCGGATTATGCAAACAGCAAATAATTTTTCACTTTGCCGGATTGGAACATCTGGCGGTCCGGTTTTGGCCCGCGCACCGCATGTTTGACACCCCTGGTTTACAGCCTTGCAGGTAGGAGGCAGCTGCCATATGCAAACAGAGCTCCACGAGCCTGCGTGAGCCGTCGCAGTCCGCCAGGTGTGCAGATCATGGCTGCCCACTTAATATCGAGAGCGTTTCATTAAAGTCAAGAGGTGGTTTCCCTGCTTAATGTGGCGGAAGGAAGGAAGGCTTGTGTGTTTGCTCATTGGCAGGTCCTCCTCACGTAGCTAGGCAGGCAGGTAGGCCTCGTTGTGTCACTCTGTTTACCCACAGGTGAGTCAAAGTAGAGCTGCTGTGTGTGTGTGAGCCTGGGAAGAAAAGCAGCACTGTGGAGCTGTCCGCGGTGCTGAATGGTGCTCCATTCACAGAAGCCCTGGCCAATCCCAGATGGCCTCCATTCACCCAACCAGGAGCTGAGACACAGGCACAGGCGTCAAGAACATGAATCTAATAAGGCCATCTGCTACCCAATACATTTAGATAGACCCACATTCATGTCAACAGGGTTAGCTTCAATTAAGTGAGGTAAAAACCACTGTGTGTATTCATCAAACAATGATTCACTCTCTTTCCTGTGTGTTACATTAACCCCAGCATAAACAGCACAGCCTTTTTTAGGGCAAGATAATACCGCCATTCATGTGATAGTAGACCTGATACTCTTCATCAAATTAACACTCACCCACTCTCTGTATTCATCTTGAGCTACTACCTAAAATCAGGTTTCACAGTTAATAGCTGATGCTTTTGAAATGATGCCCCCACAGTCGATCTGAAGGACAAATAAAAAGTTACTCCAGCTGTCTAGATGCTTGATATTTATACTTCTGTACAATTTTTAGGGAGTTGTTTGACATTTTGTTGACAAAAACTATGGAGAAAAAAGGCACTTGTTTGCCTTCATGTGAAACTAGTCAGAAAGAAAGCACTAGGCAACTGTTGCAAGGAGAAATGTTGAACAGGCAGAAACCCTGAGCAGGACTACACACTTTGGTGGAAAGCCATCTGATTGGCCAAGAAAGTGGGATAGAGGGAGACACCTTTACTTGTGTAAAATATTGATAAACTGGCTGCAAAGCTGGCACAACAAATGTATGATTGGTAGTAGTTTTGGTGCCTAAACATCACCAAACGTGGAGCAATCATCAATCTACCAACAAGCAAACACCCAGCAGAAGCAGTGGCAAAGAAACACTTCCTGTCCATCAGAAACCTTGAACAAAATCAGACTTGTTGTAGCCAAACTATTTAAAAATCACAACAAAAGTTGCAACAGTCAAGGGAAAGTATAGATTCTAGTCTTTCAAGTGTTTTTTACAGAGGCAACAGGGCAAGGGCAAACTCCCTATACATAAGGCAGAAACCATCAGCAGAACTAGACTCACTGGTACACTGATACTGTTTCAACACTCGGCAACAGTGACATGGTAAAAACATCATTGGTGGATGGCCATCTGCCGTGACCTGATGGGTCCGGAGAGTGTTATAGAGTGAAATTGAACAAATAAGTAGACGTGTACACAAAAAAACTAAAATGTTATGTGTAAAAAGGAAAAAAGTTAACGTAGCCTTGTTTTTGTTCATGGTGGTTTTTACAGCAGGCTTTATATCCCATCCCCACTTTCTCATAACACTCCCTGTGTGTACTGAGGCCTTTCTGAATGCTGACAGGTTAACGCCTGACATAAGAAACCCTCTTATTTTTAGCTCTGTCAGTTGACAGTTTGAGAAAACTCATGCTAAACAGGAAACTAAGGAGGAATGTGGCCAAGCTTTACAGTTTTCAGCCACAGATAAACGCTTGTATTCATGTCAGTTGAAGAAGCCCTGACTGTACTCTTTACAGTCGTTTCCCTCTGCCAAACTGAAGCCCCACGCATGATTGATGTTTTACCCGCTGCCAGTCTCAGACCGACATTTACCAGTTCTCAGAGCTAACCTCTTGGCACTCAAAGAGAAAACAGTCATTTAGTCAAGCTGCTAATTCCTTTAACAATGACCCTTCTCTATCACTTTCTTGATTATAGGTTTGCTCCAGTCTTGTATATGTGGTCGGCGGGGGATAAAGAAAGAGCAGCATGACTCAAACGATAATGTCACACTCTTGTTGAGTTAATGGCTACCTGCCTTAGAGACGTCTGGAAGTGCTGGTTAAGCTAGCCGAGACAGATGTGTATGTGTAAATATGGCAAAATTACAGCCATGAGTGTAGCGGTAAGAGTGAAAACATTAACAAAGCAGATCCTAATTGTTTTTGTTTCAGCATTCAGGGGCTGGAAGTGTCGCTTATCCACTGCCAGAGGAAGATCCATGACATTTCAAGTGGGGTCATTTGACAGGGAGAGCGCCGTTTGTTGTGCAGGAGTGGCTCCGTGGTGGTCCGCAGGTGGTGCTTTGATTCCTTAAGCCTGAGGTGAAACATCACATGGCAGACACGGCCGGTGTGCTGTTCCTCACGATGGGATTCTCCATCATCTGACTGGGTGAAAAACCCTCCATTCATCTTGACAGCGGGGCCGGGCTCGGAACATTTAGACCTGGGCTGGCTCTCTAATACTGAACTGAAAGTGGTAGTTCCGAGTGTGAACGGAAAATGTCAGACTCGCAGGAAACAGTGAAGCCAGAATGAAATTGACCTCTCAGAAAGCAAGCCTCAGTTCAAACACTACAAGCAAACAAAGACTTGTGGTCCCTGCAGTGTGTCCGCAGTGTTTAACGCCGGGCTTCCACCTGTTGTACCAACAGTTTTAAAGCGTTTCCATTACTTCCCATAGACGTGAAACACACTTCACTACAGATTTATACTCCATATGTTGCCATAAACAGTCAAAATGACAAGATTCTTTAATTAGCCTACATCTGTGTACCATAAATACCCTCAGATCTGTCTCTTTCCCCCTTTGGAATTTGAGTAGGGAGCTAAATGTACTTGTCTGGCCTCCTGCAGTCATCAGGTTTCATTACGTTATACAGTAAATGTCTTGTAAAACTTCATTGTAGCAACACAAACCCTGTAGGTCTGATTTATGGCCTGTTTTGTTTCTTTATGGCTTAAACCAATAAGTGCTTTCATGATAGTAACATCTGCCAGGAAGTGCTTTTTTTTTCAGTCAAACATCACAAGACAGAGAAAAAAACTATTACAACCGAGGAAAAGCAGTCAATATAACATGTGAGTGAAAATAAAATCTGCATTTAGCAATTACTTTGTTAGCACCTAAGCTATTTATAATTCCACATGTCTAAAAATGTTTAAAAAATAGCGAAAAATGTGCAGCACAGTTTCCTTAACCTCAAAGTGATGCTTTCACATGGCTCCTCCCACCTCATCTAAGTGGGCGTGTCTTAATGGGGCATGTTTCTGCCCACTTTAGTCAGGGCACGAAAATGGCACTTTGTACTGAAGTGAGTGTGGCTTAATTGGACAAGGTTTTATCACTAATACTCTCAGGTCTATTGAAGCCACACCCATGTTAGCTCAAGTGAGTGGGGCAATTGGAAAGTGTTCCTTTTGGCTCAAGTGGGTGTGGCCTAACCAAATATGGTCAATTCATGCGCAGGTCAGGTGTATTTCGGAGACTACTAGATTATTCAGGGCCTTAAAGATGCCGGAGCCAATCATGTTAAGTCAGTCAGTCTTTGAATCATTAACTGCTGCAGAAAGCTGCCATGTTTCCTTTTGGGGAAACTGTCCAAGCACTAGAGTTAATGTAACTCACAGCATGTAGATAGAACCTGTACTTGGCGGGTATGTTGGGGTTTCCCACCAGGAACGATGAGTTGGAGGGCTCTTCATTTTTGGATCTCTCGCAGTAGAAAACATCCCCGTCCCCAGCTGACATTATCACAGTGTGAGACGAAAACATCGACAATTTTTCAAAACAAAACGCTCAGCCTTGACAAGAATAATGAATCAGGAATCTGCACTACAGTTTGTCGCTCGTTTGGGAGTTTTTAAAAGGCAGAACTTTTAAAAACCTTGCCCAGTAAACATGACGGGGACTGTATTAATTTCCTTTGACCCTCTATGACCTCCTCTGCTAGAGCGTCGCCTGCCAATCCCGCGTCTTCTTTTCTGCCAGAACTGTGATGCAAAATCATTTCAAAAACACAATCACTGATAAGTCTGTGCACAAATCTGCCCCCCCCCCCCTCCTCCAGGTCCCATTGAATGTCTAATCTTAGCCGGTGTTGTGTGCGAGTGGAAAGGAGGACAGCGTCCACAGCATGCTCCCTCTTTAGATCCTTGTCGACCGCACACATCTGCATTGATCTCAGCTCTTTTTGAGCTGGAGGGACGGGTGGCAGCAATACCAAGAGGTTGATCCCTATTGATTTGCACCGAGCCCTGCGCGTTCACTCGTCCTTCATTTGATAGTGGGCAGCTCCTCGGAAAGCCGAAATAGGCCAGCGCTTCAGCTCAGTGAAGACATCATGTCACAATCTGAACCTGCTTGTGGATTCAGAGTGTTGGAGTTGCTCTTCATCTGTTATCTTTGGTTTCCCTACAATAATGACAGTTATGCAATCCTGCAGTAAATGATGTGTAACCACGAGGATATCAGCTGTCAGATGGGGGGCCCTGAAACAGAATCTAAACACAGATGGAGCCTCGTGAAGAAATGCATTTTAGGGTTTTGGAAGAGGCTTGAGCTCCTCGTTTGGAACAACAAATCTGTCCTTTTCGGAATAATCACACCATAATGCTCACAATGTGTAACAAGTTCAGTGGCTTTCAAACCCAGTATGTAGTCTGTAATTTGTAACTAACAGCATGCTCGAGAGGGACGTATCAAAACAAGTTTTTTAAGGCAGGAATATGGACTCTTCCACTACTGAGCCACAATGTTGTAATAATGTTGGGTATTTGTTAATTCATAACATGAGTACGGTCTAAACCTGCTCTGTTTGTTGTGATTTGGCTCTATATAAATAAAGATTGATTATCCAAGGTAGCTGAAAAAGGCATTACCTGGACGGTAGCATATGCAGCTCAAACACCTGTATCTATTGTTCAGCATTAATGGCGCCTACCCAGATGTGTGTGCTACCAATGCAATGGGCACTTAAGCACCCCCATACCCAACCCATACTATTACAAATGCTTGTTTTTGAACTGTACGCTTATAACAAGCTGGGTCCAAGATTTCCAAAAAGAATGTCAGATATTGATTTGTTAGCCCATAGGACTGTTTCCACTGTAGAGAAGTGACCTCCGTTTGTGGACCATGTTTATATGTTTTCCTCTTTGCATGGTTCAGTTGTAATCTGCATTTGTGCAGCCACATACTGTATTCACAGGCATTCAAAATCATACTCTCTCCTCCAAATCTGTCACTTTTTACAGTCTCAATGTGGTTTATCTCCGTGCATGAATATCCTGTGATCATGCTTTTTAAATTGCTGCCTTTGTGAGCCTTTTATCCATTATTCATATCACCCAAAACACTGTGTGTGCTCTTGCGCATTAATAAACTACAGATAGTTGCAATACATTGCATTGGTCACTCATCTAGCTCTCATGCTAGCCACAAAACGGAAGTGCTCGCGTGGGATTTCCGCCATTGTGCCTTCCTGCAGCGGTTGTGAATGCTGACCTTGGAGAGGGGTTTTTTGTCCCTCCAAGAGGCCTGGCCCACTCCACGACAGCCCTTTTATGAATGGGCAGATCCCTGAGCCGCATGCTAATGAGGCAGAGAGGAGAGAGAGAGAGAGAGAGAGAGAGAGGGGAGGCTAGCTGCTGCAGTGCACAGCAGCACTTCCATATTGTTTTTGATTGTGAACTGCTGTATGGGGAGCAACTCAGATCACAGGATAACAACACAGCTGGAAAGGGGAGGGGGGGGGGGGACTGCACCGGGGAATAGGGGGTTAAAGAGGGATACCCACATTTCATCTCATTGACATTACTAGTATACGCGTGAGTGCAGTTCTCCGGTGTACTGCTAATGTTGATTATAAATGTTATTAGCACATATTAGCATACCAGCTGAGAAAATGACCATTGAAAACATGTGTTTCATTAGCATGTTAGCATATCAAGCTAACATGCCGCCCCATAGAAGGACACCTGCTCTTATGTAGCAATAAAAGGCTCATTCTAAGCACTAATTCAAACATACATAATAAATGCCATTAAAATTACCCACTGCACCTTTAATGTTAGTAATAATTAGTGAATGTTTATGCACACACCTTTATGCCAGTTGTTCCGCCCCAGTCAAAAAATCTGGACATGCCCCTTTTTAAGAAGATGATGTCATCAGGGTTATGCTAATTGGTTGTAAGGCTTCAAAACACTTCCCTCCAAATCTTAAAACCACCCCGTACAACTGCAACATGTTTACAGTGACAAGTAAACTGATCAGAGTGTCTTACACTTCCGTTCTGAGTGTGTGAAAATTAAAAAAGGTTTGTTGCCCCAAAGCAGACACACGCACAGATGTGCTCAAATGACATTCTTGGAAAAAAATACCCTCCCTGAAGATGAATTTCCAAGCTGTTCTCCTGTCTGCAATAACAGAACAAGCAGAATTTAATTAGAGTAAAAACATCCATTACTTTGCCTTCATAATTGTGAGAAAATGAAGATGTTGCAAGCAGGATGTGTGTGTTTTTTTCCCCTCCTATGAAACACCTAAGGGTCAGACTAATACCTCCATTCATTTACGGGCATGACATCAATTAGTCTAACAGTTCTATTGTCTGCATAGGTATTTGAATGGATTATCTTTACAGGGGCAGCCTGAATGCATATCCCAGCTGCTGTGTGCTTTATTGAGTTTCAGTATTTAACTAATGTAGACAATGCGGGAGCAGGATGGAGGTTTGTGCGTTTGTTTATTGGGCAGCTTGCAGCATCATGCGCAGCAAAACTGATGACCTAGTAACTCAAATATCCTTTGTGCTGCTTCTATATGATCCCATCTAAATTCCACTACCACTCTGCACTAATGGGATTATCTGACTCCCCCTTTAGTCCCCAGGAAGGTACCCCTCTCTCTCTCTCTCTCTCTCTCTCTGTGTTGCCCTTTTTAAAAGCTTTTTTTCTGCATGTATACAATGGACTAGGTAAAAGGTTACGTTTGAATCTCTGTTAAGCTCTGTGTGGCCCATTAGGATGATTGAGGATGATGTTTGTCCGGTTAAATGAATCGTCAGCACTGGACATGAGTTTTGTTTATGAAAGCTCAATGTTACTCTTAGCTTAACGGTGCTGTCTTCTCAGAATAAAGCCATATTAGACTTACAGCGCCATGATATTGCTAACGGCAGATTGCACACATCTGCGAAATGCAGGAAGTTGATGTATGGTGTAGAGGCAGATGGCTGTCCATCAAGAGTTTGGTCCCTATCAGGGTCTCTGCCTGTAACATGGGTATTTTCCTTGCTAAAGTAGCTAGGGGCTTGCTCTCTAAAAATTATTTCTCATTGCCCAAACCTGCTTTTTAGTAAAAGTGCCCTCAATATAAAGATAGATAGATTTCAGATTAGCATGCTACCTCTCTGCCAAGCGGAAAACTCCGGTCTCAAACTCTGAAGCCAATGCGGAAGTGTTATAAACTGCAGTTCATCGAAAATCCGCTTGAGGCTGGCTGCAGAAACACCAGAAACCACACAGACACAAGCCTACAAGCGAGTAAGCCAGATACATCTTATCAGATACAAAGATAATTCCATTGAAATAAATGATTTCACTACAATCTAATTTAATTTTGCTGTTTTGAATACAACAGTGACAGGCTTTTATCCAGTCGCAAGTAGTTGACATTCCCTCCCCTTGTCAATTTCCTCACTTTCAACTGCCTTAAAAGCTTTGGATGATGTTTTTGGAGGTAAAATGTGTTAACCTAAGCTAACAGGCAGTCATTCATACAAAGCTACCTTCTTGTTGCTTCCAGTTTGAATGGCCATGATTCCTATTGTCTTGCTCTGGCTCAGTCTAGCTCACCGCTGGTGCCAAAAACGATGTGTCAATAGAGCTTTTACAGGGGTTTTAAAGAATATTGAACCCTCATGACTCAGACATTTAAAGGCGTATCTGTGAATGGTGTGTTGCTCAGAAAAACACTGCTGCTGTACTCCGCTCCCATGTAACTGGTTCTTGAAAAGGATACAAATCTGTACTAAAAAAAAAAGGTGAAATAATTTCTTGAAACAGGTGGACACTGTAGACTTAGGGATCAATTACTCTGGCAGCAATGACAAGTGCATTTGTTGGGGACTATTTTCAGTTGCGGATTAATCCATATTAATCCACATTGGTGCTCCAGTGAGTATTGCTGGCAGCAGGGTGGTGTTTGTGGGATTGAGTCAAGTTAACTACAGTGTGTGGTCATTATAATCATAAATATCTGCACTTCAATTGAACTTTCTAGAAAAGTGATACTTCACAGTGAGTCCTCATAGTTCAAAAACCTCCAAAAGTAAAGGTTTACGCCGATGATATAAGATTTAACCTGTCCTTGAGAGAGGCTGCTGCCGGTTATTAACATTCCTGTCTACCTTTGGTATCCTGCGCACAGTCCTGCTGCGAGAGAGAAAATATGAAACTTTAAAAGCCAGAGAGCTTTTTATACTCTGAAGAAAGAGATGATGATAGCCAGTATTCAACACGAGTCATCAAACAGCAAAACTGAGACACTGTTGGAGGGTTAAATGGGACTGTTTCCCAAAATACTCCAATAATACGACTGGTTAATGTATATCTGAACTGTAAAAGGTGTACAGTTTCCAGAGGTAAAAACTCACCTATATTGCTGTTGTACATTTAATTTTTACTGCTCCAGATATCAGACATCTGTCTCATTAATCACAAATTATCGGTAGCTGTATCTGCCCCCAAAAAAATGATATCTGTCAACCCCAAAATCCTGTTTTCCACGTCTTTGATTGTGACAGGCTAACATTATACAGACTTACAGTGTGGTTCAGTATTAGCATTCTTTAGGCCTATAGGTTTCCCTATTCGGCAGTGATTCCTCTGAAAGCTGCTCCATTTAGCAAAGGAGACAGAGGATGTTGAGCAATTGTCAGTGCCACCTGGTACACCCACAGTCCTGATGCTGCTCCTGCCTGACCTCTCCTCCAAATCCTCACATCTGATCTGCCAAGTGGCCACCTGAGTTAAGAGCTGCTCTGCTGCGCTCTGAGGAGCTTGCACCGCTGTCACCCCGAGGGCCCCCGTCTCCTCCACAGCGTTCAAGCTCGGTGAGAACAGTAGATGTTAAATCCTGAGCGGGATCTAATTTCTCATGTTTGCTCTTTGACACTTACAAACAGCCCTAATAAGCCCCAGGGATATCAGAAAAGTTGTCTCACAGTGACTGGAGGAGTTTGGTTTTCAAGGCCGTGTTGTTGACTGCAGAGATGGGGGGGATGTATCATCGCAGGGGCTTGTGGGCGGACTGGGAGGCCTCTTGGCTGTTTAACTTTAATTTTGTCCTTGTATATTAATCACACATTCCTGGATAGCTTTAGTTGTTGGATATCTGTCATCGTATGAAAGCAGAAGCTTTGGTTATGGGTATACATTTGACACACTGTTGTCAATTTAGCTTAGCCTGGCTGTTTGTGCAGCTGAATACAGTGCAACATGTACTTTAAGCTAGTTCTTACTTGTGGGCAAAAAAAATAACATAACCTTCATCCTCCACTTTTTTAATGCTAAACTCAAAAAGCCTCAAAGAGCAGCTAGCGTGTAGACTGCTAGCTTTGTTCTCTTTGCTGCTAACGCAGGCGAACAGTACTCCCAAATGAAAATTAAAAAACCTCTTTCCACGGCACTTTTTTCCTCTTTGTTCCTGTTCTCAAGTTGATGACACTGTTACTCCTTCTCAAGCAGTGACTGAGGTGACTGTTCACACTGGCAGTGTTACATAAGGACAGCAGTCTTCACCACAGTCATCTGCCCTCCATCACTCATACAGTGACCTCTCACATTAGCCCACTCTGTCAGGCTAATAAATCTATAAGCTGATTGCTCTCAGGCTGGTCATTCCTTGTCATTCTCTCATTGCCAACAGTTGCCTGATAATAACAGTCATTTCCAGTGCTTTACCATGAAAGGGGGTCGTGATTGACGTCATTCCAACTGCCAACATGCTAGCTTGTTTTACTGGTGGCCTAACGGTCTAGGTGCCCCACATACAGAGGCTATAGTTCTTGTCGCAGAGGTCGTAGGTTCGATTCCCAGCCTTGACCATTTGCTGCATGTTTTCACTCTCTACCCCCCACATTTACGATCTATTTACCGCTGGTACTAGGAAGAGCTACTCATCTGCAGAAAACTGCATATTGCTGAACGCAATGGAGGTCTTCACAAGGGTACTCCCCCAAAAACAGTCTTATATACAGATGTGACTTATAATCCATATTTTATGACAATGGATCCATGCAAATTAAGTGGTACCTAGATTGTTGATACTGAGGCTTAGGAACAGATCAATCTTTTCATCTAGTTGGGAGAGAGAACTTGTCGGTGTAAAATGGTGATTAGCTCAACCAGTTGAGAATGAATGGGTGTTTACAGGCGTGTTGGTCATCAAAGACCAGCACAGCCGGGCCAAGTTCAGCTTCTTTTGGATTCTTGTGTTAAAACCCCCACCTCAGCATTTATTCGGCTTAGTTTTATCGTGGAGCGACATCTCGGAGGGTGGTGTTCAGTCAATATGTCCTGGGCTTAGGTCGGGCCTCCTGCAGTCAGCAGCCTCTGCATCAATAGAGAAAGCAGAGCCACCCTGACCTATACAGCAACCTCCCAGAGCTTTGAGCCGAAAATGAATTCTTTAAACCTTTGAAAAAGAGAGCTGCAGAGCTGGAACCGAGCCAAGCGGGATCCTGCGACTAGAGCGCCGCTTAATCCACTAAACATAAAACCAAGCCTTAACCACAGCTATATCTAAGAATTCATAACGACATTGTCCCCCCCCCCTCTACAGAGGATTGAAAGCTGATTCCTAGATCTACCTGTTTTGTAACCGATTCATTTCTGCGTGCTAAAACAGGCTGAAAACAAATCCGGCCATACACATTCATGACCATGTTTTCTCGGAACTGATCTACAAAACATGGTTCAGGGAAATGGATGCCATTTTTGTCTCTCTGTGACCTGATAGGTGGAATTACTTGGTCAGTCAGACCTCAATACTCTGGCGCCCCCGTACTGCCGTGTGCTCTGCAGGGCATTTCCAGTTAAAGGGATCTGGGTTTCTGGAAGCCTCCGGACGCCTGTCGATAGTATTGATGGATCGCTAACATGTCAGGAAAAGAATGTGCAACTTCATGCTGTGTGTGGATCAAAACAAAGCCTTATGAATAAAGCTGTATAACCCCTTATAATTAAAGAAAACAAACAAATAGCAAACTTAAACTGGTACTCCAACTCTTTCAAAATAAGAGAGCAGCCACTGTGACCACAAAAGCTAATTTAAAGAGCTGTAGTATAATGTAACGGCAGCATGAGCACCAGAAGCCTGTCAATATGATTGATTGATCCCTAATCAGTTCCTCTGTTTACTGTTCCACCGCCGAACAACGTCTTTTGGACATGTTTGCTTCTGGCTCCCAGCACTTTTGTGTCCCCGTCTGTATTATGAAGTCTTATTCATACTAATTTGAGCGAATAAAGGAGCCCTGATTAGTGTCATAAACCAGAGATTTGATTCGCAATGTCTTCTTGAGGAAACATTTCAAGGCTGCACAGACACGGGGCTTAAGTATTCCACGGCTGAGCGCAGAGAGAGCGAGTGTTTTATAACCACTTTAGCGGAAAAATAAAAGTTGATTGAATTATTTTGAAGCGAGTAAAAAAGGAATTGTTTCCCATTAAGTTAGAAGGACAGACGCTGCTCCAGTCACAATAACAGTATGTGATAAGATGAGTATTTTATGAATTAAATTTTGTTTTAACAGTCCTGTTCAAGAGGTTACATGGTCGGTATAATAGCGATGCTAATACGGAAGCTGGAAAAAACTGCACAAAATTACCTCAGGGTTGTGTGTGTTGCTTCGTTGTTTCAAAGAAAAAGCACACTCACTCATGTCCAGCATAAGATAAAAAGAAAGATACAACTCTCATATGAAAATGCTTATTAGCCTAGCTTAGCATAGACCTCCTTGTAGACTACAAGGAAACAACTAGCTTGGTAATGTAAACACTCACTGAATGCTTTTCAAAAAGTTAAAACCTATTAGCTTGATTGGTTCTGAAACACACCCAAGTTAGCTTCAGACACAGTTAAGCTACCTTTCCGCTCATGTTTCTAAATGTCATGCTAAGTAAGGGAGCAAGTGCAAGACCACTCCTCCAGGCATTACTTCCAGACTTTCAAGGCCAGCCTTAGACAGAAACGTAGCATTTTCGCTCCAGTGAGGAATGCAAACAGAAGCTAAAGGCTGCCTCCTCCATATAAACAGATAGGACATGGGTCACACTATAAAATTACATTACAGTTGAAACAGATTTTTCTGAAATTGGATTTCTTCATTTCAAGTGAGTTCTTTTTATTCATAATGAGGAGGAATGGTAAGATTTGACATAGCTGACTTGAATGCTAATGCTAACGCTGGAGTGGTTGATCTTTCTGATCTCTGTTTAGTTGGAAGTTAAATGCGGGTCGTGGTAGAGTCAGGATGCCAGCTCACCTCTACTACGAGGAGGTGGATTTGCTTTTCATACTCCATTTCTTCACATAGACTATAAACTTTCCATTCTTCAAGACCACTTTAGAAACACTGAGACACAAAACACTTTGTGGACTTGAGGCAACTAAGCGCTGAATGTGCGTCACACTAACAAGCTCGCTGGCATAGGTTACCTGAGTCAAGTTTATTTACAAAGCACAAACTTGAAAGATTCTCCCAAAGGAAATTATGCTGATTACATGCAACATCATTTCCAGTGAATCCCTCGTGTTTTAGAAAGTGGCGAACTTCGCCACGAACAATGAATAGCTCTACATAGAAGGCTAATTACAGGATGTAAATACATGAATTGTTTTTGCATAAAAATGCAGGGCAGAATAACATTGAACATTTCTATAGACATCAACAGCATTAGGCTATTCCGTGTTACTTTCGTGTGTTTTCGAAGAGGTCGTTCATTGTCGTTCATTGGCACTCCCCTTCCACTTTCCAACCCCTCAAGTCTTCGCTTTCCAGGAAGTCAAACAGCAAACAAACTTACACCAGAAACCACTTCACAGCCCCGTCACATCTGCACTCCTTCACCACAGCTCCCTTGTTTCCTAAGAGAGTACACCCTGCTAAAAAAGACGACAGGGAACGTACAATCGAGGGTTGCACTGAAATTGCAAACCATCTAATTTGATGAGGACTCTCTGCCTCCGAGTGTGGTTTTTCCAGACGCTCACACACAGCGCCTGGATCCGTTACATCACCAGGGAATGGGATGTAATAAGTACGGACATCAATGCAGGAAGACAGACACCAGTATGCATCCCTGTCCTGCTGGATTATGCAAGGGTTGCGTCATTGACCTGAGGCGTCCACTGAGATTGGAGTTGTGAGTGCATCAAAGTCCCGTCAACAACACGCCGTCTGGATTGGCAGTGTTCCTTTAATGCATCTAAAATAATTTTTGGACACCATTATGGGGAGTATGTTGATTTAAAAAATTGGCCAATCAGAGCGCTTCCACAAGCAGCAGCAGTGTGATTGTAGTTTTCTGCACACTTGGTATTTTTGTCGCACTGTATTTTACTGTCATCAAACTCAGAAACACATCTGGATATAGCCTGAGTAGTGTGAGAGTGGCTTCCTCTTCAACCCCAGCCATGATTTGTGTTAGTGGTAATGATCTGTGTCATTCAGCTTCTAACTGGGATCTCACTCTGCAGCTGACTCATACGCTTTTTATAGCCGTCTCTTGTCATTCCACTTCATAGCTGCTGCTACCATGTGTGTGTGTGTGTGTGTGTGTGTGTGTGTGCGCTCGTGTATCAACACCTTTCTGCTGAGAGTGTTATTATTTAATATCATACTGACTTAAAGTTTTTTGTAAACCTGGAGCTGAAATCAACATGGAAGGCTTTGCGTTACGTTTGAGAAAAAACGTTAGTGGCTAATATCGTAATTATCCGACTTTTGTTTACGACATAATTATAACTTAGAATAAATACCCTCGTTTTTAAGCGTATGGAATCTCTAACATAGTTATTCGAAGACCAGAAGAGCAAAAACTCAAAAAATAGTCATAAGCAAAATTTTAAGCTAGTGCAAACTTTCTGTTAGCTTAGCCTAGCATCAGGTAAGAAAGTAGCGGGAAAAGTCATCCTCCATTCTTTTTTTAAAGCTTGCTTATAAACATGTCATGTCTGTAAGTATAAATATGAAGCTTTTGTCGTTAGTTTCTTTTAGCTAAACTTGCTAATATTACAAAGACCAGAAAAAGGGGAATCAGCTAGCTTGAGTCCACCCTTTTGATTTGTAGCCTTAACAAAATGAGATACCTCATGTTGAGGTGAAATAGTGACGTGTTGAAACATTTAGAAGCTAAGTGTCAAGTACTTTTAAAAAATAAG
Organism: Notolabrus celidotus; assembly: GCF_009762535.1. Taxonomy (NCBI): domain Eukaryota; kingdom Metazoa; phylum Chordata; class Actinopteri; order Labriformes; family Labridae; genus Notolabrus; species Notolabrus celidotus. The sequence continues at coordinate 6,884,304 of NC_048295.1, read as the reverse complement.
AAAAGGACAGTGAATATTGTGGCCCAAGATGAGGCCTCCACATGAATGCTAATGTTGCTCTCTGTCTGCTGGATGTGTAAATGAGGAGATGATTGCTCACACATTTACCATAACATTTTTACAACATGATACTGTCATGTTGTAAAGGTTTTATGGGGCTGTTTAGCGTTGTGTTAAGTGCTTCTTGTGCTCTGTCCAAGTGGAAAATAAAAATTGAAAAGGCGCAGCACTGGAATGTTGGATTTAAGCAATGTTCAAAAGCTAATTTACAGTGGCTGTTGAATTTGAACCATATCACTGCAAAAAAACATGTAATTCTTAAAAGATAACACCATTAACTTAAGATACAGACACAGATGAAATCAAATTTAAAATAAGATAAGGAAATGCTTCTTGTGTAGTTTTAATACTCGTCTCAGTTTGGCGTTTCCATATTGGTGCCATTGTTATGCGAACACGTATATTCCTCTGCAGCTCAGTGCTTCCTCTCGTCTGCAGGCGAGCTCCCCCACAGTCCTCTGTGTCAGATGACAGGCATGTGAATGGCCACGGTGAGGGGAAAGCCCTGCGCACGGGGCGAAGCAGAATGGAGGAAGAGCCTGCTTAGCATGTCAGATTTACTGGAGCTGTCAGCCTGAGACGGCCTGAGCTGCAGGATACTGGTGGGCTGACCAAAAATGACCCCCTTTTGCAGCAGGAAAGTCACAGTGGGACGTATTATCCATCTGAGCTCTTTTCTATGGATTCCCATGAAGCCAGGCGGAGTACATTCTCTGTTGTATTAAACAAGGGTCATCTGATTACATCATAAACATGAGATTTCTGTCTCTGCGGTTGCTAATATATATTACATCCAGCACCGAAATAGCTCAGTAATGCTTTTCATCCTTTTAGTTGTATTGCGGCTCGCTACCTGCTGCTTGCAGCATCAGTACATTATGAAATAGTGTGACGGCCCCACACACACACACACACACACACACACACACACACACACACACACACACACACACACTCCCCGTGGAGACATGCTCCGTCCACTATTTGATTTGAGAATGTTTCACTCTCAGATTGATTGATGACAGCATGACAGTGCACAGGCAGAAACACCCCCCCTGAAGGCTTCAGATGCTCTTTTTTTCCCCACATGTCGATGACTTTATTTGCCAGGCAGAAACACAAGCTAACATATTTGAAATTAGACTGAAATTAAAACATTTAATTTACAAATATCAACAAAAGTGATGCTCTGATTGTACAAATCAAGGCGGATATCAGCACTGATGTTTAAAATATCAGTTTAACCAATAGCTGACTTGTTGTTCGTCGTCCCTACTTTTAAGTCGTTCTTGAACCATGTCTCACAAACATTATCTATCTGACCATGAAAGCAAGTCAGAGTTCATCCAACATGTGACTTCTCTGACCAATCAAAACCCTCCGCTCTGCTTCCCCCGCCCCTTGCAGAGGGATCCTGCTCACCCTGTCCGTGATTCCATTTCCCACCTATGTACTAAAATGTACATTTCAGTTCACTATCAAGTCAAAACATTAGCCTGCTTACTGTTATGATTCACATTAAAGTGAACATGGCCATTGAAGGTAACGCTGTGCTGTCGTTGTCTGCAGGGGCGGAGCTAAAGCTTGGAGTTCTGATTGGCCACCCAGCTAGCTTCTTTGCAGTCTTTCTTAGTCGTGATAGTGAATGTTTCATGAGGAGAGTTAGAATTTAAGTTTGACTTTACTGGTTTTTGGAAAACACCTGATGCATCTGCTAATTCTAGGTTAGACTCTGGAGCAAGGCCTGATATTTTTAAGTGGTTCTGTGCTAAAAGAAGTCGAGGTCTGAGGTTAATGAGCAAAACGTTTTAATGAAAAATAATTCATACTGCAAACAAAGAGTCATCCCCCTCTGAAAGTTCTGCACTGTGTGTTCTGACTGCTGTGGCCCCGGAGTAAGAGAGCGAGAGGACTGCATGCTACAGAAAAATTAGGAGCAGTCCATCACTGCTTCTACAGACTGCGTCTTATATAATAGTAATCACTGTGGTGAAACTCAGATGCCAGCACTGCTGACACTTATCTGCCAAAGCGTCAGCGTTTGAATCTTAATTTTCAAATGTTATTTTTAGGCTTCAAAAGATCTGCATGTAAGCACTCGCAGAAAATGTCTCATTGGCGTATTTTACATCTATGTTAATGTAAATCTGCAGAAGCTTAGACCGAGTGATTCTTGATTCTATCAAATGAAGTGTTCCCCGGCGTATCGCTGAAATCCTGCGTGTTTGAAAAGGCCCTGTTGCCAGCTTGGTGTCTCTCCTCTCGGTGTCTCAGTGCATTGTTTGAAGCAGACTTAAGCTGCATGGCGACGGAGGCTTTCTGAGTGCCAGGTTCCCATTCACACTGATCACACATTAGACTGATCAAATCAGACTCCAGACCAGCTTCCTGACTAACTCAATTTGCTCTCATACGCTTCCCTTTTCACGCTGAGCGCACGCACGCGCACACACACACACACACACACACACACACACACACACACACACACATGGACGTGGGTGCGCGCTCAGAAAAACGTGTGCACACAAAACAGAAAACCAACAGAGAGCGGGGCAGCACCCATTGAGCTCTAATGAAAAGCAGAAAAAGCCGTTACCTTGGCAACTGCCTGCATACAGTACATCTTCAGGAGGACCCAGATTTCCTGTCTGACTGCGATCGTATTGTTTTGGTTCTCTTTTTGATAGCCGCAGCATCCCTAGACAGATTATCTCACCGCTGGCAGAAATTTATGCTAAATCATCGCAGCCATTTGCGCAGAAAGGAAACCACCACGCTGAAAACTCCAAATGAGGACGACTGGAAGTCTTAAAACACAAATGTAATCAATGATCTGACGGGGTTTTATCTTGGCCTTGAGCCAGTTTCGTGTCTACATTCAGTGGTAAGCCCTGCAGAGCACTGGGAATTAAACTGCCTGTGTGATTTATCCAAACTTCTCTCCAACATACAAAAGGGAGTACTCAATACAGTTTAAATGAACATGTTTGTTATAAGACAGACACATTCCTAACCCTGTGGCGTAACCTGGATTAAAATAGAGACAGATCTCCTGTCAAGGCTCTAAAACCACAGAGTGTTGACCTTTTTATTTTTGAAGGATGAGTGTATTTCCTAGAAGCCAGGTTTGAGGATTTAACCCTTCCCGCCCAGTAAACTCCCCAAAAAACAAACAACACTCACATGATGTCATGCATCTTATTCCACACAGCATTCTGGTCCATGCTGTTCCCGTCATTATCATTCTCATCACCATAATCAGATTATTATAATTGCTTGTGCACTGTTTGTTATCTTCGTATGTTGGTTTTAAACAGGAAACAAATCAGACTCCCCCCTTGTGATTTCTCAGCGGTTGAAAACGCGGGTGAGTTAAGAGGAGGGGCAGAAGTCTACCTGAGTGTAATTTAACCAAACATGCACGGCACTTTAAAACCACAACGACGACTATCTTCCCCACGTCTGTGCCGCAGATGGTCCACTGTGGTTCGATAACGCAGGAGGTAATTGACAGTGTCTGTAGTGTGTTCTCCACTGTGGACTCTTTCTCCTTGGGAATTATGTTTGTAAAATTTCCACAGGTGGTTCTCCTTGCACATGCACACACTACCAGGAAAGGTAAAATAGGAGAGCTTGTGTCAACATCAAGGTGAAAGCTCTATAAAAGTGAGGCCAAAACCAAGCCGCAACCTCTGGAGTACAAAAAAACTGCAGTATGATACATCCAGTGGACTCTGTTTCTACACATGGTACACTGCAAATATGGTAAACACAAAGACAGTCTCACTCTGTCAATACATCGATTTACATTGATTAGTCTGACAGTTTTTAGCTGTTTGCCAGGAGGCTAAAAGCCCGCCTAAGCTCCACCTCTTTGCCTGTGTCTATGCTGACCAGCTAGCTTAAAATTAGCTTTTCCAACATATTGACCGCCATCATTTGGCTTCAAAAAGACAATATGTGACATCACTGAGACTCCACCAATTACTTTTTACACTCTATGGCCATAACATTTGAAGCTTCAGTATAAGCCATAAAGCACGCCTCTCCCATGTTAACAGATGGGACATGAGTCAGGCTTAAAAATCAAAATACACGTCAATTAGATTTTTCTCAAACATACTTATTCACATTAAAAGTTTCTTCTTATCAGCCAGAGTTATAGCTGAGAGTTAATTTTTCTTTATCTTTAGGTCCTTATTTCATGCTACAGAAAAGGGTTCTACAACAAATGCCTCTCTTGCAGCGCTGTGTGCACCAGATTAGCAGTGTTTGCATAACCCCAAGTGTCTGCTTCAAACTGACTTCCAGAAGCTGTTTACCTTTGGGATCTTTGCTTTTATAAGTTGAATGTGTGTTTTGATTAGCGAAACGTGACAAAGCAATACATCAAAGGGGTATTTTGACTTCCTTGTTGCACAGTCAGTGCAGGTGGAGATGTGTTTGTCTTTTTCAATGGTTCTTGTTTCTATCTCGTCTACGCAGTGTCACTTGTTATGTGTAATTGTTCCTTAGTGATTTGAAAATATTCAACTTAATTAAAGAAAGCGGCTAACTTCATTTCCAAATGCTTTTAGACAAGACACCTTTCTTAAAGCTGAGTATTTCATAATTGTACAGCAATCTACCTGATTGCCTTTAATGGTTTATTTTGTCTGATTCATCACTTTGAAACAGCAGTAGTAGAATGTGTCAAATGACTGTGAAAAGCTCTTGCCTAATAGCAGCACATGTCTTCCATTATTTAAAAAGGACAGACCTTTCCATTGCGTGTCTAACTCACTTCTGGGAAACAAACGTTGCCATCCGGTTCCAGGGGGACACAATCTCTGCTGCTGGGCTGCAAGGGGTTGAAGTCTCTGATGTTGACAATAGAGTAACCTTGTGTGGGTTGCACATGCTGAGGCAGGGCTTTGCTGTGAACAGGAATTGTCATATGTGCCAAAGAGAACATGTGTTTGCTCCTAACAAAAGGAAGAACATGATATATAGCTTATGATTGTCTGTAAATGGGATATGCTAGCATCACAAGCCTTAAGCTTATCAAACCCCTGCATTAATAGATTAAATTTACATACAGTAGGTGTATGACTTCAACCTGTTAGCTAACAATTGAGTTGGGGTGCTGACTTTAATACTGGAAAAGGAAGCCAATTAAGTCAGCTCTCACAAATCTGTCTAAAAACATGGCACTAATTAGCCACTTTTTTTCCTTCGCAGCTTCCTTTGGGGGTTCTGATTTGTACATTTTAGCATGCTAATGCCACCAATGTGTACAGGTTGTACAGGTAAAAGCTATGTTGTGAGCATGCGAGCAAACTGATTGACAGTAAGACGTATGATCTAATGTATATTTAGCTTCATGTAACAGTTGTTTTTATTCTCTCTTGTCCACACTTGAGGTTGTTGCTCTTAATTTGCTGGAGGCCTTTCTTTTTAACTTGATTTACAGTCAATCTGCTACATAGAAGTATGCTAGCTCTCTTTGTTAGCATCACACAGACTCAAATGTAGGCTTCATGTCACACAGAGTTCTGCTCATCATCCATCTCTCTATGGTTCTAACAGCAAATAACAAATCTGTCTCCGTTCACAACAATACACGAGGAAGGAGCTAAAAATGAGAATGAATCCAGACTTTGGTTTGCTCTGGGTTCATTTTGTTTCGCTAAGCTTTGCAAGCCTGAAGCTTTAGCTATTACATGTCACCATCTGCCTCCTCACGCACTCACGTCTGTGCGTTTTGAATTACATCCTACCCTGCATCAAAATACTCAGCTGGGCTCAGGATTTTGAAGGCTGGTTGTCACAGAAGGACATAATGAAAGTTAATTTGATCATTATGTATTTTTTTTATTGTTTGTTTGTAAATATGTTTTGACATTTGAAGACTTCAGCTTGGCCTCTGGGAAATAATGATGAGCACTTTCCACTATTTCCTGACATTTACACCACAAAACGTTTATTGACTCTCTGACAAAATAATCAGCGGTTTGATTTTAAAGAAAATATTTGTTAGCTGTCATGCTAGTCTGGTGTTGAAATGCCTTTAGCTTCATCTGCATTATTTCATAACTGATGTCTTAAATAAGCAAATTAAAACATTGTGTTTGTATTATTACTTCATGTTTGCTCCATTCAAGGATTGATCCAGTTTCTTGTTGCTCTGTCTGCAGACATTAATGTCTTATATCTCATTATTATTAAAAAAAAGCATCCATATCTAGTAAAGTCATCCCCCTCTTCTTCTCCTTCTCCTCCTCAGACGGCCTACAAGCCCTGGCTGTGCGCTCAGTATTTCCCCACCACCCCGCATTCCTGTGAGAAGAGGGTACCCTGCCACCAGTACTGCCTGGAGGTCCAGCAGAGCTGTCCGTTCATCCTCCCTGATAACGACGACCTGATCCACGGCGGGAGCCCCAGCTTCATCTGCACAGGTAAACACCACACAGTCCAAGCCTACTTCCTGTTTACAACACCGGCATCTCATCAGCGTGGACTCCAAGCATGTGTGGGCGTTTTTGTGGCCTTGTATTCTCTTCTGCCTCAGAGAAAAGCCCCTGATTCAATTTATGTGAGTGAATAGCATTTCATTAATTCATGCTGTCTTCATATTTACTGGATGGTCTCCCTGTAGGGAAGCAGTGAGGTGTTTCTGAAGGCTTTCTGATGACACCTAGTGGTGTGTTTGAGCATAACCGGGCTCAGGCAAGGGCATTTTAACAAAGCATTGATGAATTGAATTTGGCCTGTCTCTCAATATTTACTGCAGTTTATCCAGTAGTACTCACCAAGGACTCTGTCTCAGAGGAGCGGGCGCAGGCTGGAGGCCAACAAACAAGTTACCTGTTTGGCGCTGAGCTCAAACAAACACAGGGGTGCTTTTTTTTTTAAGCTAAGCTGATGAGATCTGTGTGTACACGAATACTGGATGGACCTGTGCTGAGGAGCATGTGAGGCCACCACCAAGAAACAGGAGATAAACAATATGTATTTTGTTGTTGTTTGTTTTGCTATATGGAGGGTAGTCTGAATATTTTTGGGAGAGCAGGAGAAAGTCAGTTTTAGTAGTCAATACCTTTAGCATGAGTGGTCAGACGACAAGAGCAAGCGCTATGTAAACACAGTTCCTTTACCATTTACAATATATGTAACATTCCCACCAGGACACGCCCCCTCAGTGGGGCCGAGTGGCAAAACATCTTGCGCTATGAGGAAGCAACGTATACAGCAGTGGAACAGACTTGGACTTGACAGAACAAACATTTAGTTATCAGTGCCCAGAAATCTGGTTTCAGACTGGTTTTTTATCCACTAGTCATACCCACCCATGTCAGATAAGCTAACCCTTCAACTTCTCCCCCCTCCACTTCCGTTTTGGTGACAACTTTCATGACTGCAGTGGCCTCTCCTTTTACACCCCGACAAGTCCAGACTTCCAGAGTCATCATCCGATGCAGTGGTGCGTCACCCTCCTTGTAGCCCTGGACTTTTAATTTGAGTTCAACTCAGGGTCACTGTGTCTGGTCCTCCTTGCTGTGATTAGAGCTACAAACTGAGGTCGAGTGGTGTTGATCTGTCTACAGCACACTCTGAAGGGTGGTCAGTGTGGAGGAGATAAGCGTCACTGTACTGGCAGTAATATATTCCATGCAAATTAGATTGTTGTTCTTTTAACTGAGCTTTCTTTCAGGTGACCTACTTCCATTTAAGCCAAACTTTTCTTCCCAAAAAACAAAGTTTTTAGCTAGATTGTTTATATATTAACACATTAGCTGTCATATATAACATAAATGCATCATGACATGTAAGAAATGTATATTTTCCTATTATAAAATATGGGGTCAAAAAAATACTATGCTGATGATACCATTGAATATTTTGCTAGAATTACATTTTTTTAACATTTCATGCAATGTCTACTCTGTAAAAAAAAATCAATCTATATATACAAATAGACACCAATAAGGTCCATACTGGTTTGATACAACCAGCCAACTGATGTATCTGTCAGGCTCTGAATAATAGATATGTGCTGCAGGAATACGTCTGAATTTTTCCCTTTTGTCATGTCTTTCTCAGGGCTTTTGGGAGAACATCTATCAGACAGTGAGGCGGAGTGCTGCGATGTCCGATGGGACTCCAAAATGGACAACCCTTCAGGCGAGACACTAAAAAGGACTGCATCTTCCTGCCAGCCCGAGGGGGCCTCAGTCACCTCAGCTGCCAACCCGAGACTGTGCAGCGGGCGACTGAAGATCTGCCTGCTGGCCCTTGTCCTCCTACACACTGTCATCATCATTTCAGCCTCCCATAATTCCACGTTGGTGGGCGTGGCTGCCATTTTCTCGCCTGAGGAGAGCGCTTCTAATGAGGAGTGAACCTCGGGGTTGAATCTGGTGCTTGTAAAAGAGTGATGTCGCTCTGGAGGATTACGGCTTTTACAATGTCATGGCTGCCAGGGACACATCTGGCGAGACATGCGGGAAATGCCTCTACAATCTGACGCCGATGAACCAACAACCACAGGAAGTGGGAGGGTTTTAAATGGAGCTAAGGGTGCTGGGATTGGACATTGACCAAACCGAGATGTTTGAGAACCACCCCCCTAAAGAACTGACCTCTTGCCACTTGAAACCTGCTCATTGTTTCTATTCCATCCAAATGTTTTTCGAGCATATTGTCCCACCTCTCCTTCTCTTCCTCCCTTCCCTCCCTCCCTCCCTCCCTCCCTTCCCTCCCTGACGTTTTTCGGTGTGTGTATGGATGGCAGAGGGAAAAAAAACGGACATTGATGAAGTGTGCACTCTCACTCATCATTACCTTTAGATTTTTGCTGCATTTATTTCAGGTGCCAGAATGTTTTGACATATCAACTGTGTTCCACTTCCTACTCTCCATCCCCCTTTGAGGTATCTTCTTACTACCTTGTATGTGTTGCTTGAGGGCCTGCCAGGACCAGCTGATCCATCACCATTCATGTGGGTCTTGTTTCTCTGAAAACAAACGGATGTGATTCTCCAATATTCTAATGTTATGCTTGTGTTTTGTCCCACTAGAGCTTATTTTTAATCCCCTTTCGACGGTACATGCCTACACATTTTAGGACCTTAAGTGCTCTGAGACCGGCTCGCTCTCGCTCCTAACTTGTTGGGCCATTGAGCAAGTTAGAAGCGATGAAGTGGCGAACATAGCCAAGGTTGAGGTAACGACGACGAGACGTTACAGGAGTCGTTGGCGAGTTTGCTACCATGTGGAACACCGCGGTGTTCTCTGGTTTCAAAAGTGTTCCGTTTACCTCATACGGTAGTGTCGGTGTTGCAGATAGGCAGCCCGTCGGCTCGTCTGAACGCCGCAGAATAAAAACATAGAGTAGAGTAGTCGTACGTGAGACTGCAGGGACAACCCAGGGACACTAGAGAACAGCTGCATGATGCCAAAACTCCAGGGACCTCATTTATCAACTGTGTGTGAGCTTGTCAACGCACAGAACTCAAATCTCCTCATAGACTTCCAAACACTATGCTGTCAACATGTGGGGCTAAGCTGAACTTCTGAGGGCTGTCTTTGACGTTAGCTGTAGCTTGGGGGGAAAAAAAATCGTAGCCACATCATTTTATCACTTAGCTTGCTTAGCTTAAACGGAAAACTATCGCTAGTGTATGTTTGCCTTCACACGTACCTCCCGGGTTATTGCCGTGTGATATGTTTGAAGGTCATGGTTACACAAATGAGTCTTCAACCACATCCTTTGAAACTGTCATCAAAGATGGACAGCTAAAATCCAAACACACACCTCTAGTTTGTTTTCAGTTGACTATCGTTAGCTAGTGTTTGGGGCGTATACATGTGTGTAAATGAGCTCACATGTCCTTTTCCTAACGAAAGTCCCTCTGACAACTTGTCCTACACTCGGTTCTTTATAAATGAGGTCCCAGATCTTCGTGTGCCTCTCTGCTGCGTACGCCCAGTGAGGCAGATACTGGAGCAATATAGAATAAACAGCTAGCCTTAGTGTCCCACTTTGTGGCATCTTCACTCCTGTCAGCTGGCTTTTTTTTCTGCATTGTGGAATTAAGAAGGGGGGTAGTGGGGGTGGGGAGTGACCAGCAGACCAATCAATCAAACAATCAATCAATCTGTCGACTCTAAGATGGGCTGATCTACTGCTATCTTTCACAGACTAGCAAAGGGCTGTGTTAGCGTCAGCATGCGAGGAGTGTGAGGAGTTTTTTTAAGGGCTGATCCATCAGATTTAATTTGTTCGTTGGTTTTATTTTGAAGTGAAGTGCACACTGACACGAGGAACCGTCACACAGAGATTAGGACGACTTTAACTCCCCTTTTTAAAGCTAGGTTGCATCAGAATTGGACAGGAGCAGATTCAATTTGGTTTACTGATAAGTTAAAAGACAGATTGGACTAAATTTGGTGATGTTCTTTGGCTGTCAAAATGGGGTTACAGTGCACCCCAACTCCCCCATTCCGCTGCACACCACCTAACTTTTATCACTTCACACGCATCACGCGAGTGGGACATCACACGCAAAGTAAAGTCAACACTTTAGCCCCCGATCTCGCCCCACTCTACGCTCCAATCCCCTTTATCGCTCGATATTCTCTTGTGTCGTTCCGTTCCTTTTGTTTTCCTTGGCAAACTGTGATGAAGAGAACTACATTCCCTCGAAGACAGCAGCGGATGTAACAGGCTCACACTTTGTGCTCCGTCCCCCTTCGATCTGAGTCCTGTGGATCTATGCAGACGACACCCACCGCAAACTTACTTCCGCCTTCCCTCCCAGACCACAGTCACCAAACACCACCAAACCCTTTCTGTTGTAAATATGTCCTGAGGATGTGGAATCCCAAAAATGGCCGCCCACCCCGCCCTTCCCCTTTCCTTCTTACCCGTGCCCACCCCCCACTGTTGGAATCTCACTGTGTTTTCTGTTCGCCTCCTTGGTTTTTGTCTGTTTTTTGAGATTTTTGCCGCATTTTCTGTTGTCTAAAGCAGTGGTGTGAGTTGATGAGTAGGACTAAGTTGGATGTTAAAAAGAAGAGATGATGAGGTCTTTGAGAAAAATATACAAAAAAATGAAGCTTGAATTGAGAAAAGGGTTCAAATATAGAGAAAAAAATATGATAAAGTTGTCATATTGTCATACTAGAGATGCTTTAGTTTGCTAATTTACTTTCTTTTTTTTCTACAAAAGACTTGGATGAAATTATTTATAAAATGCGTCCCACGAGTCATGATCTTTTTTGGACGTAAAACAAATACATTTATTAACATTTTGTTCAAAAGAAAATAAATATAAATTATGTTAAACATTACTGGTGTTTGTGGTTTATTCCTGAGTGCCTCTCTGTCTGAAAATATCATGAATTTCCATTTGACATGAAACACATATAGTTGCTGTCGGGCAGAAACCTTGTGTCTCCGTATTTTAACATTTTCTTGTGATGAATAGTGAAAAAAAATTAGTCATGTGATAATAAAGGTTTCTTTATTTACTTCCTGGAAAGTAGTGGTTCTGGAGATACAAGGTTTCTGCCTGACAGCGAGGATATGAAATATGATGTCAACTTTGTGATTTAACATTTCCTCAAACAACCTAAAAAAAATAACAGAAATGACCTAGTTTAAAAATGTTAAATTATCTTAATACGATTATTAATTATAGGCATTTTAGCATGTCACTGTATTTTAATACAGCATAATAAGCAACATTGAAGACCCAATCATGTCTTTCCTCATGTAATTCATTTTTCAGTTTACCACAATTAGCATGCAAGCTTCACCAACCTAGCTAGTTAGCTTGTAGCCAACACACTAGCCTCTTTATTTAATCAAATAAAACTAGCTTTCCACCAGAACTTGCAAGATGTGCAAAAGCTGGAAAGCACTAACATTAGGCTACAGCCTAAGACATATTTAATGTATAGCTCAAGCTCATTTAAGATGGGTAGAGCCAATGTGGAAAACAGTCCTGTGGTCTGATTAATTCAAATTTGAAACTCTTTGGAAATCATGGACACTAAAAGAGTAGCTAACAGTTCAAAAGCATGAGTCCAGGATGGTATGGGGGTGCATAAGTGCCCACATGAAGAGCTTACACATCTGGGGAGGCACATGGAATTAGGGTTGAATATCACCAACTTCAGGTGCTCTTCAGTTTCTCATGATGACCAGCAGATGGCAGCACAGGATAATAATCCATGACTCAGACACAATAAATGTTCTCATTGAACAGTGACTGTCTGCCCTCAACCACTCAAGTCACGTCTATTACTCCTCTCTCCTCAATCAGAACACTCCTGTTTGCTTTCCATCAGACCGGCTCATTTTCCTTCCTCCACGCAGGAGTGTTAACACTCCATCAAGTGTGAAGCATAATTGAGTCTATCAGAGTCCACAGAACGGAGTTCTCACTTGTGGGCGACATTAACTTGATGAATTTATTATGAATTTGCTGACAGTCGTAATATTTGGACCAGACTAAAACAATCTTGCGACTCAGTCAGGCTTGGAAAAAGAACATTATAAACTTTCAAATTGAAATTTTGATTATGGACCAATATTACATTAGATCCTCTGCCTAGTTCCTCAACTACAATGTTAAATGTGCCTTTATTAATTTGGATTATCGCCACATAATCCAATTTAGTGCAATAAAACTGGAGACAATATCACTTGATATCACTTCTTAATATTGACATAGCATTATCAGACAGTTATACTCACACATTCAGTAGATACAGAACCATAAAAGCATTTTGTTGCAGTTAATGTCTAATCTAATGATAATCCAAGTCTTTTCTTGCTAAACTATATTCTGCAAACATTACAACAGTATGGCTCAGTAGTAGAAGAGTCCTGGTGCTAAACTTGCCTTCCTTTAGTCTCAATTTATAACAGGTTAAAAATATTTAGTACATCATAAAAAGAGAGGTGATGATGTATAATGGTAAACATGACCCTGTCCCAACTTAGACAGAGGCAATATCTCACTGCAGTCACAAGATGGCACCAAATGACAAGCTCAAATCCAAGAGGACTGACAGGAATGAATGAATGAATGAATGAAAGTGATGCATGCTAATATAACCAGGGGGAATGTTTGTGAATGTACGATTTGCATTTAGCTTGAATTATGGCTATTAGAATTCAAGGGAATGAAAAAGGCAAGAAAATTGTTAAAAAATAAAGCGTATAAAAGGCCTCATGCTCAATGACATTTACACAGGTAATGTAAAATCAGATAATATCTAATATATGTTATGATGTCATTATGTATATTAAGGAAGAATATTGTGTATACTGTGTCCCATATAATAATAAGTACTCCATAAAGATGATAACAGCAAATGAATGCACTAGAATATTGTCATAAGCACCATTCTGGCTCTGCACAGTAACACACTGATGCATCTAAACGCTCATAAATGCTCTCAGGTTTTAAACCTCCAAACGACTCCAGCGTCAGGTCTCGCTGTGAAAATCGTCTGACTGCAATTTCCTCTCAGCGCCTTTGCCATTTCATTCAGTCTCTCCCACAGAAACACGTCTCCCACTCAGTCTCCCCTCGTTTTATCCTCTGAACCACGTGTCAACTGACCTGACATTTCAACATCTCATGGGCTCGCTCTTTACTGTACGGCCTGTCAGGCGTTTGTGCAGGAGCTGTTGAAAGAAGGAGGGAGACTTGCTGGACTCAGAGATTTTGTTAGGGGCTGAAATCAAGGAGATGATAGCTGTCTTCTCTTTCCTCCCGAGGGTTTCTAGTTACTGATGTCTTTTGATGCCATTTAGACAGGTTGGAGTTCCCTCAGTAAAACTTGATTCTAGTTTTTACCTTCTGAATTCACGAAAAGTTAGCCGACGTTATTTATTTTGAAGTTTTTGGAAGCCTAAACCGCCAACAGGGGAGATTAAAAAATCCTGGAGATAATTTGAAGCCAAGGCAGGCAGAGCAGTAGCAAAGTTACAGTGTTGCAGAACAGAGCAGCATGTCTAAAATCCAGCATGAATGACACTCCAGCTCCAGCTTTCATTTCCTCCATTATTTTCCAAACCTGATGGACTCTTTTCTCAGGCAGAGTAAACAGAACACACATGCCAGGATTATTAAATATGAGGCTGAAACACAGAAACTCCATCCCAGCAAAACACTGTGATCCTTACTTTGCTCCTTTTTCTCAACACACACACACAAAGGACTTACTGTACGTGCACACATGCAGCTCTTGTCTTTAAATTAAACAGCCCACCAACAACCAACATCAAAAAGCTCGCTCTGTCCTCTAGCTGTCACACGCTCTAAATTAATTGGCGTCGCCAGCATCCCACCCACACCTTGGCGTCTTGCTGCCCACTTTCCTCTCTAGTCTCCATTTATTTATTGAACAAACTGGCACCCGATTCGCCTGAAACGCCTCAGTGAGCTGACACCTCAGCTTCAATATCCAATTGACATCCGGGTTCGTCTGCATTACAAATATGCTGCAGCATACAGCGAGTTAGAGGGGTGACAGAAAACTCCTGACATGCTGCATGTGTTGCCGCTGCAGCCCGAGGGGAGAGCAGGAGGGATTACTACTGTACATGCAGCACGGGAGAGCAAGTTTGACATGAGGAGGAAGGAGATTAATGTGTTTACATGACTCTTTTTGTCTAAAGGGAAGTGCAGGAGAAACATGCAACACAAAGTGAAACACACCAACACACAGTACTGCAGTGTTGTGACTCTGCAGTCTCACATTGTGCCCTCTGGACGCACGTCACTTACCATCAGTCTTGTGTGCTCTGTCGAATGAGCTCCTGGAGCATTGGTGTTTTCGATATAGAAGCACATTAAACTTTTATGCTCCAGTATGAGTTTCTTTATGAGCCTCTGCATTTGAAAAACATACACGTGGATAGTGAATTTTCTTGCTGCTAATGAGCACTTATTACTAAACACAAATTCATTATTTGAGGGTTTTTCAGGCTAAAATTAACACGGTAGGAAGCTTAGAGAAGGATAAGTGCAGTTAGCAATAACAACAATGTGCTGTCCTCTCTTGTTCCCTGCAAAGTTCCCTCTAGAACTCTTGCTGGTTAGGTTTGTATTCCTCATGATACATTTATTAATGTGTACAACTGCTTTCAGAAAAGATTTTGGTATTTGCTAGCTTAAATGAAGAGTACAAGCTCCACTAATTAGCTAGTAACACCTAGTTAGCCAACTGTGGAATCAAGCTGAAATGAATACACTTTATAAATACAAATACTGTTAAATTTCAAAGTTTGGGGAAATGATATGAAATAGATAAATAAGCCAAAAAATTCTGAATTGCTGACAACAAACAAAGATTGTATTTCTTGTAATCATTAATGTTTTTTCTTTGACTTTAATATTTATTTAAGTTCTCATTAAGATACTTAACTTCATATAAGACTTCAATTTGTAAAAATATTAACATTTAAAGCTGCTGTTGGTAGGAATGGTGTAAAAAGCTGTACTTTTTTCTGCTAGGTTTGGAGAAAAGGTCATAATACCCATCAGTACTCATCTGTAAGTGAAGTAATTTGAGATTATGGTGAAATCTCTGTTTTCCAATGCCTTTGTATCAAGCAATGTTATTAATCCCCTCGTTCCCGTTATAACAGACCAGTCACAGCTAATCTCCAATCCTCTGTCCTGATTGGTTAAGGGGCAACCCCTACTACGTCCTCTGATTGGTTATGAGTCCAGCACTATCATGACTGCACATGCCAATCTGTGTTGGGGGCTAAGAGGAAATCTGGTTGGGAGGGATAGTGTTGACATTTGAAGTCCCTCTCTCTGAACACATGTTTACTCTGTGACTACCAACAGCAGCTTCAACATTTAACATTCTAACTTTTTTTTATATCATTTTGAATATAACTATGAAATAATGAATTCAATTCATCCAGGAGGATAAAGACAAAGTCCTCACAAGAGTTGAAACTGTTCACATCAATAGGCGTATGTGATGCATTAGCTGCGGGCTGCTGCTGTTCCTGTTTGTTGTAATGCAGTTAAAGACCGTCTCTCGGTGCGTAGAGGTCATGTTGTGGGGAAAAACAACCAAGGTGATGTTTTTTACTTTCTGAGTGTGTTCACAGGAGTCTTGGTTTTGTAGCCCCAGGTTTTCAACGATGCTGTACATTGCAGTGTATAATATTTCACGCAGGTTATGTAGATGTAAGTGTATGGTGGTGTGAGTGTATTTTAACTACTGTGGGTGTCACATTACAGAGAGGTTCCACGGCAGGAATGACAAGAAGTTCAGGCTTGGATTAAGAGGGAATGTGATTGAAAGAAGAAGAAGAAGAAGAAGAAGAAGAAGAAGAAGAAGGCATGAATACAAATGCTTCATCTCTGGTGGATTGACTCTGTAATGCAGGAAGGCCGCACATTCATCTCTTTTGTTCCTGTTTCCAACAATCCTTAAAAAGTCACAATCGCACAGATGGCTTGCGAGACGCTCTCGTAGAGTAGAATCAGTCTGCGCAAATCTACCCCTCTCGCTTCTTGACACTTTTTGCCACTGCATCTCTGCAGCGTTTCACCGCATGAATCATTCATACTACTGTGCCTTTAAAGCAAGCTGAGCTATAAGAGACTGACTGCTATGAAATGCCACAGAGAACTTTCACTTGAATCGCACAAGTCTTAAACTTTCAATCAGTTTCATCTACTTCCTTGATTTATTAAAGACTCTAAGGTCAACACCATGGAGATACCAGGACAGCTATTCTTCATTCTCAGTTGCAGTGCAGATGACAGTGAAGGATACCAAAGCACATTTGTAGCAGTTAATCAGCCTGATGTATAGGACAAGAGTGACATTACTTCTGCTGATGAATAATTACGCCCTTTGCTATTTTATCTAATTAGAGCTGATATTATCATCATCTCACTTCTACTTAAGGGAAAAAATAGGCGAGCACAATCACAATCAAGACTCTCGCCGTGTTATAAAAGGTCAGGGATGAGTTTGCTCGGCAGATAGTGTTAGTAGCATTCTTTTGTTTTGCTGATTTTGAAGGTCTGCCTTCAATTTTCTTTCCAGCGTCTTGTTCGAAGCCCAGAGGATAAAAGTTTGCATGACATCATGCTCAAATGCAAGTGTTGCCAGTTGTTATGTATTTGTATATGCTGACGAGACAATAGTTAGCGCAAACGCATATTCATATGGGGTCATAACTCTCTTATTTACTATTCTACACATTCAGAATCAAATACAACGTCTTGTTACTTCTACTTCTCTGTGCTTTCTGGATGTTAAAGTAAGCTAGCTTAACAGCCTATTTAGCTAGCTCCTTATCCGGCAAATTCCGCAAGCTAACGACTTGTTTCAAGTGAAATGTTCTACAACATAAATTGGCTTCATATTAAGGCTAATGCTAATCATATGTTAATGAGTTTGCTCTTGCTCAAGGCTAATACAGCCGTTCCTCTCTTGAAATGTACCATAAAAAAGGGAGATTTTGTGATAATGTGTGGTTTAATTCCATGACCTGCTTAAGGCACACACACAGTCCATCTCCAATCAATACGTTCCTCTCACACAGTAAGTCAAGGCATGCTGGGTGCCGTGAAATGTGGTGCCTGTGGCAAGTCGATGCTGTCAGCTACCTGATTACCTGGTGGCGAAGGAGAAATTAAGGGGTGCAAACGTTTCAAGCCACACGTCACCCACACACACATTGATTATAATCAGAGCAGTGAAGAGAGGTTGGTTGCTGAGAGATGAGAAGAACAAAGCCTGGGACTGCATGTGGAAACAAAGCTGCATGAGTGGAGTGGCTCTTGTGAATCACAGCCTGGCTGCTGTTGAAAATGAAGGTTCGGTGCTTCATGTGTGTGTGAGGTCAAATATGAGTGTGTAAACGTTTACTTATACTCTTAACCCCCCCTCTCTGCAAGCGTGACATCCATTCAAGATGACTCCTGGTGGGAAGTCGCCCATTAATCTTAGAATCATTTGAATAACCTTTTATTTTTACTACAAATTAGTCATCGGGCACTTTGGCCTCAAGGCAGAGAGAGAAAATTGGTCCTTTACTACTACTACGACGAAAAAAGTACACTCTTTGTGGAGTTGTCAGATGGCTCATTGTTTCCTTTTTATACCAGAATCCCCATAAGGATATTTGGAAGGGACTGTTCCAAGATTTGAGGACATATTTTTACATACTTTATGCCAAGAAGAGCAGTTTATGGAGCTAATTGTTCATTTGTGTGTCTTAAACCACAGGGATGATAATGCCCTTCCACATGCCTACATGGAAGGGCAGGGAGCTCCCAGAGAGCAGCAGCAAAGACCCCCCAGGGTACAAAACAAAGACGGCATCAGTGACAAAACTACCATACATTGAATTTGCATGCAATAAGTTATATTTGGCAGTATGGCTCTGTTCTGTGAGCTCCCTGCCCTTCCATGTGCCTACATGGAAGGGCACAACATAATGGAATGAATGGAACATCTATTGTGAACAAATGATGGCACTTAAAAGTCTAGATATGAGACGATCCCACTTGACAGCAACTTTAACGCTCCTTCCAAAAAGATAAGACCCGGAAGACTTTGAAACTTGACTTTTAGAGGAGGATACCGCTCAAGGTAAAGCCAGCCTGTGATGATGGGTCCTTCTGTGCCTCTGTAGAAAGTTCAAGAGAATTTCAAGTGGCCAAGCGGCTCTCTGGGGTCCAAAAGCTCTTCCTTGGAGGATGATCTTTTCACAGTCTGGTTGGTTTTGAGCACTCTTCGACTGAGAACACAGCTTAAGAGGGTGAGAGAACGGCGGGTAACTGAGGGTGGAGAGCCCTGTTTGGTATTCTGTCACACGCTACACATGCTAAACCTCAGCTAAGTGATCAGTGGGAAGATATTGGCAGAAGAGCTGTGTCATCGAAAGTCAGATTCCCTCCAGAGAAGCTCTAAGAAATAAACACAGCTACATTAAATCATCCCTCACTGGGACTTGATGCGTTTGAGTCCTCCCTATGAAAAACTGCATGCTAATCCTTGGTGTATTGCCACTTTTGTTATGCTCAGAATGATGTGCCGTGAAAGCAGCAGCTTGTAAAGAAGTCATCTCCCAGGGTGTATAAAGTGTTACTAGTCTTGTCAGACGGTGAATTCGGTCTTAAAACAACTACATCCCATGTTTCTCTAAGTAGAAGATGAATAATGTAAACAGGTGAACAAACTTGATAGAGTTGTGAGGCTTACAGCCCGCTGAACTGAATGCATTTTCTCTCAGACAAGAATAATTCATTCAGGCTCAACTCCCAGACCCAGAATATTTCACGGTGAGGTGGAGAAACTCATTTCCATAAACAGGCTATTCTTTAGAGCTACACAGAGTGAATACATTCCAGAAAAGACACTTCTTTCTCGAGTGATTGAACTTCCTTTGTGTGACAGTCGCCAAATGATAACGTCCTTAAAACCATGATGAACGCCGAAGTAAACTCACATCAACAACATGCCTAAAAATAAGCAGTCATTACAGGGGTCAAAGCCGATAAGGTGAGGGATCTGACAGCTAGAGCAACAGCTTGGAAAAGTTCTGCATCTGAAGGATGAGCTCTTTCACTAATAGCGTTGAAATTGCAGGTGAAATGGTGCCTGACCTGGCGGCTATTACCATGATGGTAATGCTGTTTTGAGAGAATTGCCATTATGATAAAAAAAAGATTAAAGGTGTCAGAGTTTGAGGAGTAAGCGTTGAAATAACTGGCATCTTTTAGTCCCTTTCCTGTTTGTGCGTCTTTGCTCATGATATGTCACTATATGATACAATAATATAATGAAGTGCAAAAGGATCATTTAAGTAGCTAACTACGTTCACTTAATACACTTTGCTTTCTTAGCTTCATAATTTCTGAATTAACTTGAATATTGCATACATATAGTTCAACACATCACAATACATATAATGACCACCACTTCAGTGTAAAAAAAGAAAAGGCAGCTAGAATCCACCCACATACACTCACACATTCCCTGCACACACATGAGGCACAACCTAAGGGCAGAACTAAAATATCTGAATAGATTGAAAACATATGACAATACACATTAAACATATGGGACAGCTACAAATAAGGCAATAATGCGGGTCGCCAGAGCCACATGAGGAACAGATGGCAGGAGCATTTAGTGCGATTAAATCTGACATCTTTGTATGTCTTTGTCATAAAAAATAGCCTGTTTGCCGCCAGATGGTTGGAACAAGTGAGCGGAAGGTGTTAGAACTGTATGCAGTAAAAATAAAAAGCAAGTTCTCCTTTGGAACATACAGATTTACAAGCTTTGTGATGATTGAGTGAACTTGATACTGCTGAATATAAAATGACCACCACTTCAGGTGAGGTGTTCTTTGGAAATCACTTTTTCAGTGCACAAAAGAAGCTTGGACCAGCTTTGGGAAAGATCCCCTTCTCAATCTTGAAATACTTCATGTTGATGCAGCCTGTCTATCAGTCACATTCTCCCTCTCTTCTCTCAGACTCTTTGAAGAGTCTGGATGGATTTTTCTCGGGCTGGTAACTCTCTTTTTTCAGACTCTCTTTTCGGAGCTACTCACATTGCTGAATGGGGCGAGGCTGCAGGAGAATATAACAGGTTGGTGCAAAGTTTTATTCTAACCCTTTCAAAGTTTTTAAAGCTATTTCTAACGGTCACATTGAATGAGTTCTATAAAGATTGACCACATGACAACCCCACAAAAACACCCCTCCCACTGATTGGCTGCAATTGAGGCTTACTCCATATTAACAGATGGGACATTGGTCACATTTTAAAATGAGAATTCTCATCAAAGAAAGTATTTTCAAGCTCGTGTTATGTCTTAGTTGCTTCGTATCATGCTGAAATATGTCGTCAGAAGTTTATCGGGTTTAATGTGACACCTGTGGCTAACGTACGAGTCATTGAAGTTTCCTTAACCTCAAGATATCGGGATGTCACTACCCCTGCTTTTCTATCTGATTCCTGTTGCACACACCCTGCCTACGAATAAAGTCACTAGAGCAGGACCTAAGCGCCTGTCTTGGGGTATTTTGGCTTCACTTTTTTTACAGCTAGAGGAATTGGCGATGTGTCATGCATCTTTATACATCCAACCTTTTTTTTTTTTAATTCTTCAATTTGTCTGGATCAGTATTTGATTAGGATATTTATTCAGATATGGCTCATAATGTAAGTGTTTTTTTTCTTCTGATGAAATATGTTAGAGCCAGAATCAGCAGGCTACATCTTGCTCAAAGTGCCCTCCACTGCTTTATATTCATGCTGGTACCATTTCTGCCTGAAGTCTTCTAAGTGAAATGCTGCAACATAAGTCACCTCTCTGCGTTCGCTCCTGAGAGGAAGGAAAAAGAATGAAAAAAAAAAAAAAGATATTAAGTCCAAAGCTCAATAATTGATAGTTGTAACTACAGTGGGGACTTGGGGGGAGAGCGTGACTTCACTTGGTGATCATCTGACACAAAAATCTGACTTCTCACTCGATCCTTACTTGCTTCATTTTCACCTGCTGAGTGATTAGTATGCAGAAACACAAAGAATATGCCAAGCTGACAATGAAGGAAAGAGGGGTAGAATTACGTATAGGAGCTTTAATTCATCTTCTAATGCAAGAGTCCTTATACAGCTTGTTTATCGGCCCATCTTTACTTTTCCGAGGAGACTGTGTAAACATTTCAAGCAGAGCCATTATCTTTTTCTTTGAAATGTCAGAAAATTATCATATTTCTTTGAACTTCAAAAAGGGAATGAGTCATTTTACCGCATTTTACCTCTGTGGCGGTGAAAAATGGAGTTTCTGGTCTGAGGCTTGGTTACATACAAAGTAGTCCCTGTACATATGGCGCGTCCATCTGGAGGTTTGATCTTGTGAACAGCTCTGCACCGACAGTATGCAAATGTGGACATGATGTACATGACCACATGTAAGATGGAGCAACCATACATAGCCTACAGGCGCCTTTCTTATGCATGTTACAGCATTCACACTGCATTAACCCATGTTGCAACTTTAACTCTCCCTATTTTGTCTCTCCTTCATCATTTTCCGTTTTTCTTTGCTGTATTCTCTCACTGAAAGCCCAATTTCCCCGCAGGAAACACTCAGCCTCATACATGATTCATGCAGATCTGAATCTAAAAGCAACACCACGTAACCATTTTACCCTAAAATTACACTCTGACAGTACACCGTACACTTGTAATCAGGAGAATGGAGCCACCTTCTGTTTCAATCCTCAACCCACCTCTTCTGTTATGTCTAACTTTGGTTGATAGGGTGCAATCTCCTGAGAGAAATATGGCACAGGTTCCTCAAAAGGCTGAAATTGTACTTTAAGTGTTGGTAAGATGATGGAAGAAGAAAGACGTGAGAAGAAATGGAAAGTGGTAAAGGTGTAATTTCCCTCCAGACCTGTTGGTGCGCCAATGAAAGGAAGCGGTTTTAAAATGTGAAACTGTAAATACAAAGATGAAAAGCTAGTCCCTCTGTGAAAATACTTAAGAAAGCATCTCAAAGCTAGCAACAAAACAACACAAGACTAATGTGTTGATGGCTTGCAGCTAGCCAGCAGTGTCACTCGCCAAAACTACTCCCCCAACAAATGTGATTACTTTACACCTTAATATAACTTAAATAGGCAGTTTCATTAAAGTCCACCATGTGCAGCTGTGATGAATAAAAACATGAGGCTGTCGTATCGGACATTTCAAAGCGATCTAATAAGAACACGCTCACTTTTGAAGCCAGTCCCTAGTGGCCACTCGAGGAATTGCAATTTTTGGTACTTCAGCCTCAGAGGCTCCCACTCAACACCGGTCCCCGCTATCCTTTGACTTGCTTCTGGGACCTTCCTGCTAAAGATTGGTGATAAGTCTGACAGGGCATCCAAAGAACTAAATCACACCTCCTCAGCGGAGGAGCTCCCTGTTGGTACACTGAAAGGCTGGAGTCCTGTTGTTGCATGAGCTGTCAAATGTCAGTGGCTTGTTGGTTTGTGGTTTGGCGCTTAAACCTGCTGCTGTCTGGTTGAGCCGACGAATAAAACTGTGAATAACATCCATGCATGTGGCTTATCGAGCCTCTTTTTAACATAACGTTCTACATGGAAACAGATGAGTTCTTCTAAAATATTCTGACCCTTCTTTTACGCTTTGCTGTTGCCCAATTGAGCCCAAAGGCAGAATCTGTGAAGCCATCTGAACATAATTTATCTAAAAAGCCAATTATGAAGCCTGGGCTTATTCTGACTGTGACCTTAACTGCACTGGAGACCTTTTGGCGTAACCCAAAATGTTGGAAAGAAATTAGCCTAACTTCAATTTTGTTCATCAAAGACTGAGGCGTGCTGCGAGTTGAAACGAGGCAGAAGTTAAGGTCAGTTTTTGCATTAAGTAGCTTTATTGAATGGATAAGATATAAAAGTAAGCTGTTAATCATCACACGCAGAGATGAGTCAAGTATAGACTGCATATGTTTGGACTGACGGGGAAACAGAGACACGGTAACCTGCCGTGCTTGTTTAAGGAAAAAAAACAAGTCATCACGGAGGCGAACGGCACGACAAAAGACACCCTGTGAAGCAAATCCCTTAAATAAACCCGGCTTATTGATTCAACGCATGTACATACGGTGTGACATGTTAAATAATCAAGCAAGTCAAATGTTTGTGTGTTCACACTTCAACCTGTTGCATGATGTCCTTGATGAGGCACGAAAATATTTGCACAGCGCTAAAAGGGTCTGGCATGTGACGCGTCAGGTGTCAATAATGTATCAGACAACACTGTAACTTTGTATACTGACAGAAAGGAAAGGCTTATTACTTTAAAGGATATGATTGGATGAAATTAGGCTAAAGAAACGCCTGAACTCAGAACTTTGACATTTGATTTGGGCCCCCAAAAAATGTGAACAATAGCCTGATAAATTTTAATCTTTGGTAGGACACAGTGACATCCTGGAACGCCACCAAGAGGTTGCAAGACAGCTAGCTTAAATTCAAAAGGCTACAACTGCTAAAAGAATGTTTGCTAGTTGAGCCATTTCCCTTCATTAGCTTTAATTAGCCTTACAAGTCCAGGCTAGCTGTTTCCCCAATTCCTGGTCTTAATGCTAAGCTAAGCTATGCTAGGCAGGTTGAAGCCTTCCGAATTAACCCTTTCATGTCTTCTGAAACGACTTCCTTTTCATGACTTTCAACGCCTTTTCTTTTTGAAGACTTAAATATAGTCCGTAGTGAGAAACGATATGTTGGAGCAGAATAATAAGAAAGCATTTTGAAGCAGAAGGCTTTCTGTGACTCTAAATGTATTTCATCTTATGAAAGCATCATCCTGCTTTATAAAAAATCCCTCTCTGTGAATGTTTTTTTGCTGACAAATATAATCACAAGCCTTTCCTGCATTGGCTGTAAATTGCTTCTTCTGACACCAGCCCTGTGGCGGCAGGAACAAGCATTAAAGATAAGTATATAGAAACAATCAATAATGCTGCTGATGGCTTTGTTTGCTTTAGAGGCATCAATAATAATCATATTATGTTTTATAACTAGCGAAAAACTCCCTGCAGTGGCAAACACATGCAGCATTTTTGCTTTCCTACAGATGGTTAAACAGAGCAGAGCTCCTATTTCTGTAACACTCCATCGTGTTCTCAGGACCGTCGAAATCCCTGCCCTCTGTTTGATGACGGGGTCCCTGCCTCTAGCTGCGGCTTTGTCGAATCTCAGAGGATGTCTTTCAGGCGGTTGCCAAAAAACCGAGTTTTCGCTGACCTGTGCTGATTGACTCCCACCTACGGAAAATAAACTCCTGTGTCATTCCCCACCTACTCTCTCAGCGAGTGTAGGCGCTGACTGATTATTCTGCTGGAAAGTAGAAAAAAAAGGCACCGGAGGAATGCATGTATTATTATCATATTTTGATTATTCAACTGATTGAAATGTGCTGTAAATAAGAGGTGGATAAACAGCTGACTCTGTTCATTATACGGATGATTCAGGTGCCACGAACCCACCAAACATTCTCCTTTTTTTCCCGTGTGACTCCTCCTACCTCAGTCCCCTGTGGCCAAGTGTCTGTCAGGATGATTGACAGCATCCCGCAAGGCAACTCAAGTCAAAATCTCTCCACTGGTTAAGTCACAGTATTATGTTTCTCCTCGGTGGATTAAATTACGTCTCATATATCAAAGTGAGAAATTCTCTTTCTTAGGGAGTCAAACTGTCATTGTTGTGACACTGGAATTAAAGAAGTGGGCAAAGAGGGAAGGTTTTGAGTTACTTCAAGAGGCTTTTCTCATCTTTCCCATGCAAAATAAACAAAAGAGCATGGGAAAAATACGCAGCTTTGAAAGCCTAGAATCACATATATAACTATAATTTGTTGGCTGAATATTTGGCACAAAATTCGGACTATAACCGCCAAAAATAGAAGGGCCAAGAAACACTGTACAAACACAACAAGTGAATTATTCTCCATCCTCAAAAAGCTACACCTCTCAAAAACCAGACAAGATCTTAGCCCTTTGGAATCTGTCCTGATACATTCATAAACAAACACAAGCTTGAGTCTTCATTTAGACCGTCAAGAAACCAATTGTTTACTTCACGATGGCTACATCCATTATTTGTGCAGTCTATGGTACAATATTGGAAGAAATACAAAGTTATGGTGGCTTAGACCCCATCCACAACCGTGTGGAAATTTAGGTATCAGGTGCCCCAAATCGCCTCAATGGTGGAGATTTGGCCTTAAACCCAACATGCTACATCTCCATTCGTCATGTCACAGTGTACCTGGCCAAGACACCAAACCCCTAAACTCCTCCCAGAGGCCCCTAACTATTGGTGTATGACTGTTTGTGTGGTGATGTTGGCCTGTAAACGAGACACCTGTTACACCAGCTGGTACCCTCGACAGCTAAGTGCTAAAGGCAATAAATGACATTAGACGTACTGCCTCTAATAGCTGACTGCCTGCCAGAGAAACTCAAGTCCATTTCATAAATCCCCGCCTCACAGGAATATATGGTTTCAATTACCTCCTTCAATGGTGTCTTGAGGGATTCCTTGGAAATTAATGTATTTCAAGGGTGATTTGAGATTGAAATGTGGCTTAGCCTTTTGCAGTCAGTCCCAGTGAATGTCATAAAGACATAGAGAAGAGGAAAGAATGAACAGTAAATAACTATCATTCTTAACCTTAAGCCAATAGCATGGAAACTACATTACATCTACAGATTGAATTGATAGCAAAGATTTAGATATGGCTTCTACATTCTGACTCAGATGAATGAAACAAAGAGCTGAACTACACTCTGTCACATTGTCACAACTAAGTGTGTACTCAGACTGTTGTCAATCAAAGCGGCCTACACAGTGTTGAGAAATGGCAACAAGCTTAACTCAGAGAAGTCTGATACACTTAGAGTGAGGCCTCTTCCTCTGCTGATGTCGCCTTTCATCAACACCTACTCCAGTCTTTCAGATATCACACTAAAGGGCATCTTCATTTCCGGGAAAGACTATGTGTACCCGGGGGGCTCCAATACTCTAGATCTGAGAAATCCTTTGAAAGCTGAGAGGCATGTGTGATATCCCCTCCCTTTATGCTGTCTAATGTTTGTAAGCAACAACAAAAAAACATCATTTCAGCCAGATATTCCTCTCTGTGCTCTCTCTGTCGTCACACACACATTCCCACATGTCACTGAGGCAGCATCCTCTGACCGCCCCTGCTGGCAAACGCACCCCGTCAGGAGCCAGCAGCAGGCGGCCCCGTGCCACCACGCCATGTGGTGCAGATTTGGAGATCACCGTTTTCATAATGAAGTGTCAACTAGGATGACGGATGATGTGCCTCCTCCTCGCTTCCTCAGTTTTTCGGACTCTGAGGTGCAGAGACTTTGGAGGCCAGAAGGAGGTCAGGGAGCGGAGGAAAAGTGTGGGGAGATGTGGGCGGGGTGACTGTGTCGCACGTTTTTTCGGATGTGACGCAAGTGCCGGGAAGTGCTGCAGTCCAAGATAACACAGGCATGATCAGTCTGATGTGCTGGTTTCATGCTGTTGATGATGTGATTCCCCCCGAGTCAATGGAGTTAATTGATTTCTTCATGCTGTGGGCCAGTAAATTACATTTAATGCCACTTTACTTGTTATCTGGGGCTGTGTTGTGTCACCACTGGCCCTTTTTTGCTGCTGCTTTGCATATGCTGAGCTACAGGGCACAGGGGGATCCAGGTTCAGTTTTACAGGGGCGCTGGCCCCTGTTGGCCCCTCCCCAGAACCGCCACTGGACCAGACGTACTTGTTTATCTTCCCTGGTGGAATGATGTGTGCTCCAGTGTCCCAATTAATGTTCGCGTATTGTCAATATGCACACGGTTTACACTTGATGAGCTGTGGTCTAATTTCCTGTACATGTATGTAAAGATGTTTCTAATCACTTTAAGATATGAAGTGTCAGCCTGTGAAAAATGAGCTCTGCCATCAGCACGACTACATGTCAACACACGTCATCATTAAATAAAGATTATTCAAAAAGCTGTCTTAGCATCACCAAATAAATTGCAGATTTAAATCCAGCTCTGCTCCAAGTACACATTTTGACCTTACGTCTTTTGGAAATTCAAATTGAGAGATGACTTAATCAAATTAGCAACCAATTATCAGCGTGCTTGTAAACTGGAGGTGCTCATAGTGTGAACTGTGCCTGAATGGTGTCGGATGTGTTCTCAGCTTCTCTGGCAGGCTTGTAATAGAGTTGGGTGTGCAGCTGTGCTCAGTAATTATTTTATCCAGTGGGGTATTCCTAATTAGAAAATCATCCTGATGTCAGGATGGGGATGAAATTAAATTTAGTTTTAGTAATAACACTAAAAAAAGCTTCATTTCCTGCTCATGAGCCGTGTTCGTGTCACGTCCGTACCGTACGCACGGATTATTCGTACGAACAATTTAGAGAAAGGATCATTTCAAACATGACGCCCCAGAGTGCTCCCTGTTGTCGCTGGAAAGATTACCGGAGCTCTAATGATCATGTAAATGAAGGCCCTGAAGAAGGATGTCATTACTGGAGCAGTTATTGGGAAAATAATCCAGTAATGTGGTGAAGTTTCTTTGACATACCGCAAGTTTATGGCTCATCACAGAGACTGATTTATCTACCAGCGCCTGAGAATTTCTCCTTCAGGGCTGACCATATTTAAGAGAGGGGTTTCTTTTCCTCCTGCTTCATATGTTCTCATTTATTTCACTCTGTCCCCGGTGACTGTGGTTCACAGCATGCACACATTTCTCATGACCTGTATTGGCAGAGATGGAGACACAGTAGCCTACATACAAATCACCAGACCTTTTTAAGTTAGCTTTTAATTTATGATTGAACTGTTGTTTTGTTTGATCCGTGTTATTTGTTTTTTGCTTGTATTGATTTTAACAGCTGTAGTGTCTTTGAGTTTTTGAAAAGCGCTACATAAAATAAATGTATTATTATTAAAAACATCCTGTGAGCTAGTGTTGTTTATGTGTCGAGAGGATTGTTTTGCCTCCAGCTACGACCCGTCCACCAAAACATCCCACTGTTTATCAACACTAAAAGGGTCTATAGCTGCCATGGTGTACTTGTAAACTGCTCACAGACTATAATCATGCTAAAACAGACTTTCAGCAGGGGTAAAAAAGAGCAGCTTTAATCACACAGAATGATATTTGTGATGGCAAAGTCATACTGAAAGCGGGAGGGATATTAGACCCCCTAAGAGCGCCTCACATTTAATCTTTATTTTGATCTTTTTTTTTTCTTCTGTCGCCCCTCAGTGCTGCTTCTGAATCCATTTCTCTTCCGAGTACAACTTCAAAGTCCCCCAGAGGCTGCATATGCTAAATGTGTGAGTGTCTTACATGAGAGAAACACAACTAAATATTCAAGTGAGAAAATCCTGGTGCTTTGAAAAATATATGAGTTAAGACAGTTATTTTCACTTGATTTAAGATCTTATTGGTTCTCATGCCTGTAACCGGAGCTTGAAGCATCAATCTCAGGGATAGATTTTTCTCAGGAGGACTTTCCTCCGTCTGTTCGGCTCAGATTGATTGTGGCGAAAGTGAGATTCTCTGAGAAACAGAGAAAGGTTGAGGTGTCTTTTTGATGGCCGGCTTGAACAAACAACAGCTTGAGCCAACACAGACAACAGAAATGTCCCAAAGATTGGAAACTTCACACCTCTTCACTCTGATGAGGGGAATTAAAGCGCAACACTTGCCAAGCAGACTGAGCTAATAGTCCCAAATTGAGGATTGCCAGGACAAACGACACGAATGCCAAATGATGTCAGGAAAGTCCAAACCCATTGCTGTTTGCTCCCTGAGCAGAGGCTGCATTCAAATCAAAGTCCATGCCGGTCCTATCAGCAAGTGGAAAATTGTGAGGAGAGAGCATTCCCACAAGTTGTCACATTCGGAGTTTGTGTATTGTCCGGAGGCGGTGGCACAGGAAAATTAAAGCTTGTGCTTTCCCCACACTCCCAATGTGGCGTCTCATTCCCATGCATTACAAACCATATTCTACGAATGTCTGGGTTCTCAAACCAGCCCATGTTTACCTCAAAGATATGTCATGCCAAGCTTGTGGCAACTAAAAAAAAACCTCACGTCCTTAACGGGGACATCATTTATAAAACAGAAGGACATTGTGATGGTTGCGGTAAATCTGCTCCCTTCCTATTGCACTTAAAGTTCCTCTCTCACAATGGCCCATTAGAGCTGTAAGAAAATCCTAATCTGCTAATGGGAATCATTACAGGCTCTGAATTGCAGGACAAGAAGGACAACGAGGTTGTAATGGCGACAATCTAATTCCGAATGCTGTTCGTTATTTGCATGCTTCATGTCAACAAAAGCTTGACTCACTAAAGGTCAATTCAGTCAAGTTGAGTGAAGGGACGGTTGTTTTTCCTGTAACTAACCTGAGGGCGATGTTACAGATCTGTAACGAGGGTTAGAGATATAAGAGATACAAGGATAAGAAAAAGTCTCACGTGTTGAACAGCAAAGGAATGCTTTTGAACACAAAACTCAGGGTTCAACCCTCCACAGATACACAACAGGAACTCTATGCCTGACACAACAACATTAATAAAACACATAATGTCACAACATCCCAAGTCCCAGGGATTTACTTTTAACTTAAGACAGTCACACAGGTGTCACCTCTGACTGTTTACAGAACGGACAACAAAGACAAAAGACCGCCTCTTTGGACGCAGACTTATAACGCGCTGGTACAATGAAGGCATTCACAGACAGGTATAGTAGAAGGACTGATGGCACAGCCTAAAAACAAACATTGACCTTACCTGGAAGACATTGTAGATCCCTCGGGTTGGTACGGTCCACAGCAGAATGGAAGAGTCTTGTGGTGGTTGAAGCAGACACTCATGGCTATGGAGAGTTCAATGAGTGTGATGTTAGTGGATATAACTCATCATGATAAGAACTAACTATAATGTCTAAAAAAAAGTTTGAAAAATGTATTTGACGTGTATTTTTAATTGTATAGTTTGACAGGTTCCATCTGTTTGAATGAAGGAGGCGGGGTTTATGAGTTGCAATGTGTAAGAGGTTCCCTCTTCTATGCTCTACTACAGTGTCAAGGCTTAACAAATGGACTAATGAGCATACAACTGTGTGCTGGTAGGGCTCATGGGAGTTGTAGTTCTGTAGTGTTAAGCTTACAATTCATATTAATTCAAATCTATAAAGCTGCACTACAGTGAGATCACATACCTTTAAGTGCAGGGTCAGGGAGCTGTCAATCAAATGTGACCTGTCACATTCAAACAGTCTGAAAAACAAAATGAGCCTTTTTAAAAAAACTACATTACCCAGCAGCTCTGAGTCCTGGGTTGTTTACACTACCCAAACTCTCTTCTTTGCATTTTAACTTTTTAAACCCAAATTTCCAGAGGCTTTGAGGATTAATATCCTCCCCCTGTTTGCTGTGATAGAGGTCAGAATACATTAGCAGAAATGGGACAAACAGCACTAATTCTATTATCTGCTGTGCACAGTGGAGCAGCTGCAGAGGGGCAAACAGCACCTTCATCAACACTCAGCCCTACTTTATCTGAAACGCCTGTGCAGTTTGATTAGCAGTCAGCCACACATTGACAACTTACACTCTTTGTTTCTGGTGCAGCATGAGTACACTTTTGCATTTAGTCACACATTGTTAAAACTTAGTGCATTTTACACTTGAATATCTCAGCTCTACTTTTTTAAGTTACCTTGCTGTTGAAGGATGGCACTTCCTGGTTGTGGCAAAAGGCGGGGCCTAGGGTTGAGGGCAACTGATGCTGGAGCACACTCATCAGGTGATACCAAGTGTCTGAAGCCATGGGGGGGGGGGGGGGGGGGGAATTTGGGTTTAATTACACTTAATGTCCTTTTTTTATATCCCTTTATATGTTCACTTTCTCACTGTTGGTGCAGAAAGAGATTTTAAGCCTTATAGGTCCAAATTAGCTTTTAAAACTTAATTAAGCTCTAATATCTAAAACACTTTTGGACAAATATTTATGATTCATTTTGATGTAGTTGTTTGAGTGCCATTTGAGGTAGAAATCTTTTAATTCCAGAAGTCAAACATCAAATTGCACTCCTTTATTCAAAATAAAGAGCTTTAAAAAGCTCTAATAAAAAGGGGAAAGTATTTTGAGGGAGACAAATCCTCAAAAACATCCCCTCTTTCTTTCCCTGCCTCCAAGAGCTGACCTTTCCGAAAGCCCCCTTCACCCATTGGATCCATAAAACTCTAAAGGTACATTGAAAAGCTCTTATTCAATCTGAATGAGCCTCCCATGACACAGTGAGCTCGATATCACCATTCATTCATGCACGTGGTTTGGGCTCACACTGGGAAGTCACAGAAGGGGGAAAAAAGGAGAATAATTAATGTTCTAGAGGCTTTGTGGCTCACACTGGCTTCCTTTAGAAGAGCACTGTATGCGTTGGGTGACAACCACCTACTGTATACACGACCCAGTCCTAGGAAGTGGACGCTACTTATGTACGCATTGATTTAGCTACACAGGAATGTACCTTTCACACAAAAAAACCCCAGTCTACATAGATGGAGAAGTCGTGTTCCTTCTCCTCTGTTTGTGCAGGAAGTCCACGTGGAAAAAGAAGAAGGGATGTGCTGCATGGAAGAGAAAATGGCAGAGGGTCGCAAGGAAGATAAATGTGCTGTCCGTGTTGCTCTGTTGGCGTTGGCGGTGGCGGGGAGGTGGAGGTGGAGGTGGAGGCTGGAGCAAGCGCAACAACAGAAGACGTGTCCATTAACTTGACGCGCCACTGCTGACTTCCATTACCGAACCCTATGGCGGGAAAGGCAGCCATGACAAATAGCTAAGGAATCAGCAGGGTAATAGTATACAGGGGTTTAGCAGGTTTAGGGACCTGGAGCGCTAAGGGAACACACTGTCGGCTGAAATAATTTAACAGGCGAGTTACACTGATTCATAAAAGTATTAGGATGCAGTATCAAAAACATTGTGGATCCCACTTTGTAATCAAAGCAGTGTTTGGGGAGAACAAAGCAGATATTTCAGGGACTATAAATCACTTAATTTACACTTCTATGTCCCGGGCAACTCTTCCAACTCGAGGCCAACAGACCACTTCAATGTGTCGCAGGTGTTCTGTCACTATTGACAAGCAGATGGCCAACAGCACAACTGAATACAGATGTGCCCCCTGAGTGAATTAGAGGCAACAGGTTTTATTAACACATTAACTGTGTCAAGCTTTCAAGGGGATGATATGTACATTATGTTTTCACTTGTGAATTGAAATTGAAGTGCCTTTTTGTTTCCACCAGGTAAATAAACTAATTAATTTAGGGACACAAGGATGCTAAAAGTTAAGCATAAGTAGGCATGGCTGCTTAGAGGAGTCTTTGCGTGGCTTGTTGGTATTTCAAATATGGCGACCATGCCTACGTCAGCACTTAGGGAGGCGATCTTTTGGCATCAGAGCTCATACTGGGCGTTTCCCAATTCTGCAACTGAACAAAAGCTAGCATACCTGGTATTGATTAGCATTAAGTTACACCTCTTCCTGCTTTGGTCCATGGATTCAAAGCACAAACAAATGTGAATTTCCTGGCTTCCATTCCCTGTTGAAAACCATACAGAAGAAAGTCATTCTTAACTACAGCTTCATGAAGAATGAGTTGAATAATAGTGGATTAATTTAAGACAATTATCAAATTTAACATCATCAGCTAACAGTCAGATTTCAGTGTGTGCTCTGAGACTGAGGAGTTTTTACACAGAGCAACATCCTCGTCTCTGAAACACAGCCTCAAAAAAAAAAACAGAAGAAAAGTCTTTTCTCAGTTTCCTGGTCCGAGACGACAGATTAAAGTTGTGGTCGGGCGCGTTGCTGTGGTGATGAAATTCGACTTTGAGCTTCCTCCGGGCTTCACATTCCAGGAGGACTTTGATTTACACCAGAGAGCATTCGCCGAGGGAGCTGGCTCACCATTGTTTGCTGCTGTTTTATTATTCATCTGCTGTTTCATGTTTCAGCGCCGAATGCTCATTTAGTCCAACTCGTTCCAGCCTGAGATGTGAATGAGACTCAATTTCTTTTACCAGAAATCAACTTTTTATTGAAGTAATCATACATATAACATAAAGACATAACCATGTTTCCCCCCAATATCTATTCTCTGTTAAATAATGGATATTTTGGCATCAGAAATACCCTCTCTGTCACCAGTCACCACGAACCAAACCATGAAAAACAAGACTGCATCATTATACGTTAGCTCATACTGGAGATACGGCTAAAGCAAAACATCACAGACATCAATAACCTCACATTTAAAACCTCCCACAGACATGAGAACAGACATTTACACGTTTGTATAGTGTTACACTGTAGCACGAGCAGGCACCAGATGTGGCAGAGAGTCCAGCAGACTTGACAGGCTGCTTTGGTGAACGCATGTCGACGCACGAACACAGACGGCTTCATTATAAGGGTTCTCGATGCTAATTAGAGCTACGTGATGCGCGTTAGCTCGTCACCTCAGCATGCCCGACTGTTTATTTGCAGAATGTTTTTCTCCCCTTGAAGCGAGACTTTAACTTGACGTACATGTTCACACTACGAAGGTGTTGAGCTTCACCTTCTCTTCCTTTGTAGACGAAAAAAGCCACAAAGGACGCGTTCCACCTACACGAACACAATCTGTAAGGCCGAGTATAAAAACATGATCATGAAAAGGAGCAGAGATTCTTTGACAGCTCACGTTGTTGAACTTGAACGCGCTTCTTCGTGGCGCTCAGGTGCAGAACCTGTAGGCCAGAACACAACATTTCATTCGGCGCCCAAGGCGAAGCTACAAAGTTCTCTGTTTGTAGTTATTAATTATTCCACGGGAAAACAAAATAGAAATAATTTAGCAGAGGCACATTTTACTCACAGCTGCTCCTCCAGGAGGCCATTATAAATAATAAAGGAACATCTCTTTCTCATGTACTTACGAGTGTTTGGACCGTGATTGCTGCTGGCTGCAGCTCACACATTTGCAGTCCATGTGAAAAAGAAGCTTTTGTTTGGCGATTTTTTAAAGTCAGGAGGTTAGAAGAGTTTCCTGCGGGTGTGTAATCCCTCAATTTAAGTGTAAACCAACAAAATTATTTTAATGAGCTTCTCGAATACGAGCAAAATAATAATGAGCGGCGTAGAGAGCTCACTATAAAGTATGAAGTGCACAGGAACCGGTGATGACACGTATGTATTTGTGACACCAGTGACATGCCGTGTTCTTTCAGAGCACGACTGATTCACCGGGACTATGAGGAGGTTACAAGAAAAGTGACGTGCCTGAAAGATGACACTGCAGTTTCACATTGTGTGCTGTCACTTCTTCTGTTTTGTGTCCCCCTCCAGTGGATCACATTTTGCGAAGCTGATTGCTGTTTTCCTCCTCGTGCGCCGCCTGAAGCGCCTAATGGGATTCTTGTCAAGGGAAGTAGAGATAAGGGGGAGAAACCAACTACGCACAGCCTCCGTCTCATTTCAGTTTCAATTTGCATCAGGCATTATTTCTGGGGAAAAGGGGGAGGAATTAGATTTCCAACCCTCAGAGGAGCTTTTTATTTTTTTCTTTAAGGAGTCTGAAAACTTACTGTGCTGTGTTGAAAATCTATTTTTCTGCTCTTTGTTTAAGGAGACATTCTCAGCTACAGACAAGTGGCTTACAGTTTCCCAAGTGCTCCGTATATCCTTCAAGGTATAATTTAACATTTCAGGCATTACGCTCATTTACTTTCACGCTGAATTGTGAGAAAGGACAATTGATACCACTCTTTCTAATGTGCTTAGAATGAAGCAACAGTTAGCTTAAATACAAGCGAGCACGTAGAACTATTGCTTGTAATTTTACATAGATAACACAAAGTCATAACTAGCTTAGAAATGATAAAAAGATGACTTTTAAAAAATGATTGACAGGGCAGAATGAGCTAATTAAGCTAACGGATTAGGACGCAACAGGTGCTTCTTTTGAAAACCCAACATATCCCATGATTCTTTGTGCTGTTTTGCTTTGGTGATCACGTACGGATTAGGAATTCTAACACATCATTTGAAGAACGTGCTTTAATCTCACTAACTGGCTTCTAAATCCAAGAAAGACTGCAGTTCTTTCACCTCTGAAGAACACTTTTTCGTACGGTTGTGTATCAGAAGTAAGGAATGAATAAGTTGCACTTTGAAGAGGCTACGTACGAAAAAGTAGAGGAGTTGTGTCCCTGGTATAAATAATGCACACCTGCTCTCCTGCTGAGTTGAATGGCAAAACAGATGCAAAATTCAACAAAGCAGTACAGTTTGAAAAGAAAAAAAAATCTGGGTCCCTCTGGCAGGCTTATCTTTTTAACAAGCAAGCTCAGCTGAAAGTTCTGCTCTATTCTTTAAAAACGCACTGGGTTTATTTTGCCTCAGAAAACCAAACCAGCCCTGGATTAAGAGGCTCACTGTCACTATTCTAACTAAGCTCTGGTTATTGAAAAACGCTTAACAGTTTGCATTTCAATGCATAATCGGCTCAACTTTCTGAATGTGTAGAAAGCATGTAAGTGAATGCAAACATAAAGGGAGGTGGAGGAAGGGTTACACGGACGGACGGAGGAGCCTCTACGGTACTTTCGGACAGTGCTTGTCGCTGCAAATCTCAGCTGTCACCCACACACTATTGTCATTCATGTATTCGTACGCCTGCTTTGGAGTAAGGATACAAAGGAGGGTGGTGGGTGTGTGGGGGAGCTGAAGGGACATGGAGTGCTCGGCGATGGGAGAACACATAAAAAGGGGAACAAAGTTAAAAGAGATAGGGAATGACAGCGGTAAGCTGTCAACGTACACGGTGTATGGGACAAAGTGTTACATCACGGGGAGAAATACAGCGATAAGGAGGCCGACTGGCATTTTAATGTAACAATATCATGTCTGTAATTTGGTGTAGCTGCATGGTTTACTCAGAATCTGTTAACGAGCATCATATCCTTTTATGAAAATGTCATTTCATCAAATTTGCTTAAAATTTTCAATTAAGCTAGTGCTTCAATTTGCTTAAAGTAGACTTCTTAATGTGCAATTCAGTTGCTAATCAAATAGCAACATCCCAATTTGAAAAAACCTGTCATAATTCATTGCTATGCTAAATTTGTAATTGCCGCCTTTTTAACATTTTAGTGACCAACAAAAGAATAGCACAGTTAGCAATTCAAGCGTTTTTAATACCAAAAAAAAGAAATTTTATGTAAAGTTTTTACATGATTAATCTCAACGGCTTCCTTTTTTTAAGTTCAAACTAAATTTAAAATACAGAATTCCCCTAAATAAGCTAGTGTTGTTGTATTGAATTGTTAGAACATCTCTCTTGTCAACAGGCAGATCTAAGAGTGGTATCAATCCTCTGTATTTTCTGCCATAAAGTGCATTAGCATATTAAGTAAACCGCCCAATTATGTGACAACACAACACCCAACAATAAATGTTTCAAATAAAAGACCTAGACAAGGAAACAGCTCCAAGCTAGCTTTCTCCAGTGTTATACTAAGCTAACCATTCCCTGGTTCTAGCTTCATATTTAGTGTTACTTCTTCTCATCTTACTCTGCTTTCCTTTTTGAGCTCTAACTTTCATTCTATTCTAAAAAAATTAAGTTTATCTGTTCGGGTTTTTGCTGATGAATGAAATGTGCTCTTTAAACAATCAAGATTCGAAGGACTTAAGACACGGCACATGAGTGGAGAAACCGGTCATCACTTCTAGCTGTGATGTTTGCGCCGTGAGTGAGGGTCCCTGAGAAACCCCTCGTTAGTGTGCGCCTGCAGAAACAGGGTCCTAGTACTTGGGTGGCGCTCAGAGTAATTGGCAGCGCTGAGGCAGAAGGCAGAGCGAGTGCATTAAAGACGCCACTGAGATAATTGAGCAGAGAAGGTGAGTTTGACTAAAGCACCTCTTTGTGTGGTTTGTAAGGGCGGACTGCAGCCTTTTATGGATGTTTTTTTTCTCCTGCTAATCCACATCCTCATGCTAATGTCTGCATCAGTATTCATCATACATATTTAGCAGTGGAGAAAGGAGATTTATGTTCCATGACCGAGCCTGTTTGGTTCCAGTTTGATGCGCTGCAGCGTGGATAAACAAAATTCTACACACTAGGCTTTCTTATTTATGCATACCATGCAGTAAGGCCTTCTTCAAGATGTCGATGTAAACATGCACCTCCAATATCAGCTTGCATCACAAAGTTGCTCTGCAAACGGTGATGCTAACCAAAATCCCCCAAAGTATGCTAATTTTTGGATAGATGCTTTAAATACAAGAGGTGATGAAACACAGGTCAGTAAATTTGAAACATTAAGTCAGAGCTCGTCCAGAGAAACCGGACTAACTTTGTTCCCTTTGATGTCTTTTTGGTGTAAACATGCTGACTACTTGGCATTCAGCTTTTTCAGGAAATTTGCGAGCGGACGATGTGCAATAGATGAACTCCGAGAACACATAGAAAGATGCCCTGAATGAATGAACATGAAACAACATTAAATAAAAAAAAGGAGCTGAACTGGTTCAGTGAAAGTCCTCATTCGTAAACAGTATGTCTCATAAATAACCTTTGGCACAGTGAGTATTTACATGTACATATTTTCAGTGTAGTTCTTCACTAATAATGTCTGTGAGTGAACAAACTGCCAGGATGAACAAAGACTTACAAACAGCACAGGCACTTGATGTTCTCCTCTGGATGCAACAAAGCGGATGCTGCCAATAAAAGAGAAGGAAAAAAAGTCACCACACTGAAACAGCGTTTTCCCAGTCTCACATTCTGCAGCCATGCACACGTATTTGAAAGAGACCTTTTAAAAAAAAAACGGCCTCGCAAATGAGGGCAGGGATATTACTCAGCTCATGACTCATAGCACATTAAGATGAAGAGGGAAAATCAGGAAATTGGAAAAACAGATGGTACACGGACTGACTGCTGCCCTGACAGCCACCGAGGTGACCACCCAGGATCCCCACGAGGCTCAGCAGTTGCCGGTGTT
This sequence comes from Notolabrus celidotus, assembly GCF_009762535.1. Lineage (NCBI taxonomy): Eukaryota > Metazoa > Chordata > Actinopteri > Labriformes > Labridae > Notolabrus > Notolabrus celidotus. Next base: position 6,845,561 of record NC_048295.1, on the reverse strand, counting down.
GCCGACAGTGGTGTAACTAATCTTGGACACGGAAGTGGCCATAGACGTAGCCATGGAGACAGCCGTCGTGCCGTCCTCGCCCGCCTCCCTCTTGCGGCACCACAAGCAGTGGCGGCAGAAGCGGTTGCGGCAGCAGCAGGCGAAGGTGGCGATCAGAGCCTTTCGGAAGCGCGTGTTCATGAAGCAGTAAATGATGGGGTTGACGCAGGCGGAGCTGTAGGACAGCAGGTGGATGAAGGAGATGGGCGCTCCCGAGAGAGCTCTGGAGGCCGACCTCAAGTCGAAGGCCTTCCAGGTGTTGGCGGAGTAGAGCGGCATCCAGCAGATGAAGAAGAGCGCCACGATCACCATGAGCATGCGGATGACTCGCCGCTTGGCCTGCAGCTTTGCATCTGAGGTGTTGCTGCGGGCACGCTCGGTCTTGGCTTGGGTGGCAGCAGCTGAGGCGGAGAGGGTGGGGAGCTCCACGGCAGAGTTGGGCTTTTTTGCTACCTGGGCGTAGCAGCCATCATCGTCATCATTGGCTGTGAGAGGCTTTGCAGCACCGTTCTTCTGGCCTGCAGAGAAGAAGTTGGTTGATAATCATTTCAATATAACATAAATCCTTTCATGGTACGTTGCACCGCCCTAAAGCTGAGGCACAACTATTCACCTGTTTCCAATGAGTCTCAGTTTCACTGTAAATATCAAGTAACACAGAGGCTAATGGCTCACTACAGAGCAATTGGGGAAATCAGGCCCAAAGCTGAGAGCTGCAGTGAAAAAGAGAGCAAGACAGAGGGAATTTTGTCTGGACTTACTTCCACATTAGGAGGGGATCTTTAATGGGCAGTGTGAACAGGGAGATTCAATCATAAACCTCCTGTTTTAAAGTTCACACAGGAACAGAGCAATGTGAAATACATTATTACTCCCTCAGGGGGGGGGACAAGGTAGGAGGAATGATAATAGGAAAAAGTCATATGCATCTCAAGGCTGTGGAAAACAAAAGGTAGAGCACAGCAACAAAATGAATAACAAGAAAATTGGTTGGAATATTGCAAATCTTCCCTTTAAAAGGCGTAAAAACATTGAGAATTTAAGTTCATCCTACAGGAATACAAAACACTGTGCTCAGAGATTTACAGCTGCTGCTGCTGCAGCTTCAGATCGTCTTAACCTCGATGAATCACGCACAAGACTGGACTCCATGGAAACTGGTGCGCCTCATGCACGCAGTTGCAGCAGCAGTTATAATTCACCTGAAAGGAATTTATTGTACCCCAGATATTTTTACTTCTCATGCAAGGCTATGGAGGAACTCTGAGCAGGCCGGAGAATAAGCAGACTGCAGAGAGAGTGTAAATTTGGATGTAACAGGTGCAGAACCTGTAGGTAGGAACAAAATATGTCAGTGTCTGCTGAAGGCAAAACAAACAGATTTTCCTCCGCTGGCGTGTTGCATTATTTGTCTACTTGTCTCTGAGAACTCATTTGCATTCGCAGGAATTACACTGCATTAATGACAGAACACTGAAGCTGTGTCCAGATTTGCTGAAATGTTGTTAAACCTGCTGGGTCCCGTCTTCCCTTTCAGTTCTAGTTTGACTTGAATCAAAGTGAACAGTTTCAGATGTTTTTCTGACAGATCTCACCAGCGGTCTCGTTGCTCTCGAACTGCATGCCCCGAAAGAGCTCTCTGGAGATCATACCATAGGCTATCATCATCACGACTCCCGGGATGAAGAACAATACGAACAGCAGCAGCACATACCTGAAAAACAGGCAGAATTGAAAAGACAAGGGCTCAAAAACAACTCACAGAAAAAAGAAAAAAAGAGAGAAAACCTGAACTACATGTGCCCTCAGGACCAGCCGGTAAAAACACCAGATTCTCAAGCTACAGATTAAATAACTTCTTGAATCCTGCACATGGATGAAACCTCTGAACAGCTCTCTTTACTCCTGTGGTGTCCAGGGAAGGTTACTGAAGCGTCTCAGGCTGGCTCTGCAACTTCTCACTGTTAGCTAGTTTACCACACGCAGTTTTATGTTGATGCAACGTTTGCTAAACTCCATGAATATTGCATGCTGCTGCCGGTTTATTCGGCACTAGCTAATACTCGTAACTGTCAAACTTAGAGAATATACACTGTACAAAGTGCTGGTGGAGTAGACTTCTAATGATCAGTATATTCTGCTGAGGTAAGGATTTAGATGCTAAGAATGCTAGCTAAAAAGTTGCAGTCTGAAGTCAGTGATGGTTCAGTCAGGACCACGTCAAAGGAGATAAATATTTGCCTGCAAAAAGTTATATTTGGCGGTTTGGATCTGTTCTGGGAGCTCCCTACCCTTCAATGTGCCTAAGTGGAATGCAAAGCCTGAGGTGGGCAGAGCACACAGGCATCCCAGTGGTACAGGCATCAGTGACAATACATATGAGACTGGTGAAATCAGACGCAGCATGTATTCAGCTGATGTTCTGCCAGCCAAGCTTGTTTTAGTCCACTAAGGTAGCTCACATAGAGGCATCAATATTGCAGCTAATAACACCTCACAGGAGCTTTGCAGGTGGATTTGAGCTCTGCAGTTCGCAGAGTGAGCTGATCCAGTCGGACTAGTCATGTGCTGCAGGTCTATGTTGTTGCAGCCATCCTGTTCAACCTATGGAGGCTTTCCAACATGACCTTTTTAAAGCACTGTTGACATATTGACAGTTTACACAAGTGTTGTGCAAATTTACACTCTACATTGACTTATGGTAACAAGACAGCCTTACATGCACACAACACACAAGACAGCACGCATGCTTTTACATAAGCCTCCAGCCAGAGTTGCGTTTTTCTGCGCCCAACATCCTGTCAAATAAACACGGTTAAATATGCCGTAATGTGACAATCGCGAGACATTTTCTGCTCCTCCAGGCTGTGTGCTCGGGTGTGTTTTGATCATAAAAGATCAATTTTTCTCGCGCAGAAAGAACAACGGTAATGGCTCTCGATTTGCTTGCCAGAGTGCCTGGAGTGATGACACCTCAAAGAAGAAAGTAGGAACATGAATGAAGCGGGGGAAAAAGGGAATAAAACATTGAAAGGAGATGTTAAAGCAGAGTACAGAATTCAAAGAGCTCTGGGACTGGTAGCATCTGTATCAGGCTGCAGAAAGCACTTTACATATAGTCTCTATAAGACTTTGAACTCTGTGCAACTTTGTTCGAATGTGTTTAAAGTAAGACGGATGCAGGAGCACTTGGGGTTACAGGGGAATGGATGCTGTCAGAGGTTTAATGAATAAAAGAATACATGAAAGACTTAGAAGTTAATTATTTTGACAACAAAAAAGAAACCACTGAAAAAAGCTGTCACTTTGATTGTAACAAATCTTTAAAATCTGCTCTACATCTCCCTTTTTATTCGATCAGAGGACGCTCCTCTCAACTGCCGACGTCCGCCGCGCACATCACTCACATAAAAGCGACAGCACACAGGAAGAGGCCGGGGGTTTCTTTCGTTCTCTGATATTCTAATGCCTCCCCGGGTAATCCTCTGAACTCTACTCTCTCTTCTTTTTCCACACGTTTCAAATGCGCTCCGTTCAAAGCCTCTCATCAGCTGGCCGTTTGATAACGTGGAAAACCTGTTGGACAAAAAGCCGTCAGGATGTAAATATAAAGAGTGCGGGAACACACTGGTGGGTATCTGAGCTTGTTTGGTCTCAAGGGGGGGAAACCCAGGCGGATTGGAGCCAAGGCAGGAAGACACATGATGGAAAAACACATGATGAATATTCAGAGCTCGCTCATTTGACTGCACCGACATCACCACCTGAATGCTTCATGATTATCAACCCGGAGAGGCTAGATGAAAATTATATGCACGTTTCTGCGCTACAAAAAAATACTTATGCAAAATGAATTCCCTTTTTTTATGTTTTAAGCAAGTGGTTCTCAACATGGGGGTTGGGACCCCTTGGGGCGGTCCTGAGATGCCTTATATCTATATTCTAGATAAAAGCATGCAAATTCAAGAAGATAGTAAAGACAGAGAGATGCGTATAACTTGTGAGTATCCACATATATACTCTGGCCACCCCATATCAGTACCCCAGGTGGGCCCCCCAGTTAAAAAACCTAGACACGCCACTGCTCTCCACACTTTCTCAAGTCTTTTGCACTCTGTCCCGTCATATTTGAAGCCACATTTGCTTCTAAATGTCTTCTTTCATACTGATCGCACCCTTAGAGCAAAACACTGAAAACCAGCAGACAGTGCTCGCCTCCAAGGCATCATTTCAGCTACCTTGTTTTTGAAGAAGGTGTCAGAAACATATGCCAACTTAGATTAAGACCGGTCTTCAAATATTATTGACGTCATAAAACAGTTTTATTGAATAGTACAAGTTTTATTGGAACCCACTGTGAGGAAGATTTGATCCAGGTGTTAGTTTCTGATAAAACATTTAATACCCTATGACAGTATAGATGTAGTAAACTGTCTGGGATATAAAGGACGCCATGAATGCCGACAGGAATATAATGTACGATGTGGCTTCCATGATTTCCAAAAAGATTGTTACATTTTGGTGATTTTGAGCCCATGCGGTGATTTCCACTACAGAGTCATGTCTGTTTTTGTACTGAAGATGATGAAACCCCTTATATATCTGCAAATTCACTCTGAGGAACATAAATCTGAAATTGTTGAACTATTTGCTTACACAGTCTCTCACAGAGAGATGAAACCCTTCTCTTTTTTTACTTCTCAGAGACTCCGCCTCTCTGGAGTGCCCTTTCAACACCCAGGCATGTTTTGACGTCCCTGTCACAACTTTAAAAAAATGTGAAAATTAGCCTATATTTCTCATAAAGCTTTAACATTTATCAGTTTCAACATTTGATATGTTGGCTTTGCATTGTTTTCAATGACATATAGGGTTTTAATGATTTGCAACCCATCAAAGTCCTAACTTTTTTGGAGCTGAGTTTGTTTATTGATAGAAATCTAATTAAAAATGGTCAATTTATGTCTTAATGGCTCTTTAGATCGTTTGCTTCAATAACTCTTTGCTTTGCTTCATTACTCGCAGAAAAGAGTGCCATTTTCCTTTTGTCAGAGGTGGATGAAGAAGGTGTTTTAACCCCTAACCCTGGTGTAATTTCAAAGATGGCAGGGGAATTAAAACTTTAAAAGGACCTCACACTTCACGACACATCATGGACTTCTGACATTTCATCCCCGACTTCTCCCCTCCCCCTCACTGAGCAGACTAATTAACCGGTCTCCCACTGCCCCGTCGTTCCCAGAGAAGCTTTACAGCTTGATAGACAGTCGGAGGAAAGGGAATTCTTCGGAGTGTTAACCACAAAAGGCTGTCAAGTCGAGAAATGAACAAGGTTTTTGTCATGTTCGGCTTCTTCTGTATTTTAATTGTGCTTTCCTTCAAGCTGTTAACAGAACAATCCCTGAGTATCGCATCCCAAGATGCTCTCTGCTTATTCATCTACTTTCTCACAACAAAGCAGCATTTATTGGCCTTCAGAGAGAGTGAAGACGGATGGATAAATTTCCTAACATCAAACCATCTAGACTACCGTGGCGATCGTTTCTCGCTTGACCTTTACGAGCTCTACTCTTCCATCTTTTCAGTGTGGGAGTCAGGAGGAGAGAAGCTATCATGTTAATTGGAAATGACGGCAAAATGTTGAAGTGCATCCTTGAAAACACCAATATGGACACAAAGGGTAGACGCATTATCTTCCCTATCTGCGCCTAATGATGTAGTCCCACGTTTGTTTTTGGTACGACCCCCGCTATGCTGGAAAACCATTTCAAACTCTCTAATAACGCCTCGTCGAGAGCTGCCTGGGCACCTTTTAAACCCTAAAACTGTCTCCCATTTAATGACTCCATTCTTTTCCCACACACCACCTCTTGTAACCACCTTTCAAGTTTCAACCCAGGGCTTCAGTAGAAATGAGGAGACTTTTAGGAGACTTCTCTCCGTCATTAGCTCCTTTTTACCACTCTCCAATTTCTGCCGATGTTCTTTTGTCAGAGAGGAGACCCAGTTCTGCCCTTCTGCTCTTCAAAATGTGAAATTTCTGACAAAAAAGGGAGAGCTTTTGAAGTTGAGTTCTGGGGAACTGTCAGATGTGAGTTTCTCCTTTACTTGAAACTGGGACTTTTTGGCAGGTCTGACCCTTGAGGGTCAAAAAATGAGCTAAAGTGTCTTAACTTATTAGCTAACTTGATCTTACCTGTTCTGTCATGGAAAAAAAAAAGAGCAACGGTTGGCCGACAGAAGTGATAAGAGTTAATGATACGAAAGGCAAATCTATTGAGTTACCTTTGTGAACTTCCTGTTTATCTGTTTCTGGTGAGTCTCAGCTTCACTGTTAATTCTAAGTTAAACAGAGGCGTCATGCTGGTTTACTTCAAAACCAGGAAATGTTTTTTGTTATTGTCTGCGGTTAATGGTCCTTATGTTACCATATGAGAAGAGCAGCCTATAATGTGATTTTCTACATTAGACACGCCACCTGACAAGGCAATGGCCACCCCCTGGAACCACCCCTGCTGGTGATCATTAACATATATCAGCAATTTTCTCTGGATTTAGAAGAAAATACAGTGTTTACAAATGCTGATTGAACATGAACTGTAAAGGAGTGGAAGTTTTAAACAGGAAATTAAAATTTCATCCCTCCAAACTACTTCCCAGAGTGAGTAATCAACACATCTGATTGCATTGTTCAAAAAATGAAGTTTGTTCTGCTTATCCTGGTAATGAAATAATACAAATTAGGTCTGTCTGGGCATTCTACAGCAGACCCAGGCATACAATTCAACTTCATAAATCTCACTCTATTTATCTTTTATGCAGTTATTCCAATGTGAGTCGTGGAGGCTTATTCTCTACATTACTGTAATGCATGGGCTGGCTTTAAAGTGTTTTCTAATCAGTATGGCCGCCATGATGTTATGAAACAGATAGCAGGCTTTGTTGCCGTGATGACATGGTATTCTCTCCATCTTAAAAATCTAATCAGGTAGGGTTTAGGTGAGCTGATGAATGACTTTGGGGTTAATTTAGTGTAACCCCAATTTCAAAAAAGGTAGGACACAAAAACAGAATGGAAGTGTTTTGAAGTCATTTTAAACCTAAATTAAATTAATCTGGAGAAATCTATCAACTAAAGGGACAAGGACAAGCACTGCATTCAAATCAGACATGACTCTGTAGTGGAAGTCATTGCATGGGCTCAAAGTCACTTTCTAAAATGACTGCTTGTGAACACAGTTTGTTGTTGACATCAACATCTAAAAGATAACATTCATTGTGAACCGGCACCACTTACCAGGTCTGCTCAGCTTCCTTGCTGGGCCAATCAAGCCGACACATGTTGACGACAGTTGCATTGCTGACAGTTCCGTTGCGGACAGTTCCATTGCCCTTAGGGAAAGTCACTATGACGCTGAACACCGGATAGGGCACCATAATTAGCAGCGACAGCGCCCACGTGGCAGTGATGACGCGGTAGGCGTGGGACTTAGTCTGCCAAGACCGGGACTTCAGAGGGTTACAGATGGCGCTGTATCTCTCAAAGGCAATGGCCACAAGGCTGAAGGTGGAGATGCTGACGGAGATTCCTGCAGGAAAGAAAAGTGACACGTCTTTTAAGGTTGGGTCGATGTGGAATGCTTAAAGAAAAAACACTTTTATAAACATGATGGGGGTTTGTGTTTGGTCTGCTTTGGCACTTGTAGTGACAATTACGCCAATCAATCAACTTTCAAGTCCCCAGTTGGTAAGCTAGGTAGCTCAGCAGAGGGGTAACAGAAGTAGGATGAAGGGGGTTGCCTCTATTGGTTCCATCCAGTAGGTGTGCCAATGGAATGACCAATAACAGCCTTTGAACACGTCATGGACTGAACCCAGCTGGACTGCTTGCTTTAAAAAGGCAGCTTCTGTGTGATATGATCCAAGTCCAGAGCCATTAATTAGTGCCAATGCAGTTATACTGAGAGGCTTTTAAAAAGACATATCTGCGTGAGAGGACCCTTGTGCCTAGCCAAGGACACTGTCCCTATAAGGTTTGGCACAGGTTAAATGCCTTCCTAGATAATCCAAGGCCAATTTGCATGCATGAATATGCATCTTCTGCAGAGGGGGTGGGGCTCGCTCAGTCACCGAATAGCCTGTGATCCGAGAGTGAGCCAGGTGAGACAAATAGCATTAATAAACCTGCGCTGGTGTGACGCTTGCAGCTAAAGAAGCCTCACAGGAATTCATTCATCACACTGATCCTGTGTTCCTGCAATAAAACTGCTTAAATCAAGTGTTTGCCTGCGACATATTAATCCCCATTCATTGTTCCTCCACATACCCTGCTTTGCATTATCATTCATGGGAGGGAGTCATCATGCATACTCCTATTAGCATAGTGCAACTCAATCTACAGGAACCATACTGAGCGTAGGACAGCTCTACAGCTTTGTGGAGAACACTTTGTCCTCTGTGGAAACTGCCTCCAGTGAGGATCTCCTCTGCAAACCATGGATAAAATCTTTGTTTCAGATTGTTGTGAAAAGCTTTGTTATCAGGGGCTGAAACTGATCAAGAGTGGGATTTAGAGGTTTGAAACCAGGAGGAAAAGAAGAACTGTGTGGATATTCAGAGCGGGTTTTGATGTGGTGTATGATTGGAGCGAGGGAACGGCTTCATCTCATTCCTGCACGAACAGAACAAAGGAGCCGATTTGAAAAGATACTCCATTATAGTAAAAAAAAGACGTCTCGATGCCTTTCCTGCTCCCCGAGCTGTTGGAGAAACCCTGCTTTGCATTATTAAAATCATTCAGCTCCTTGCGAAAAGGGTAATTCTTTCGATTGCTGCTACATGGACATAAAACCTGACGGGACACTTCATCAAACGACGCACTTATTTGAATGGAAAGAGGTTGCTACATATTGAAACGCCAGATTAATGTTCAAGGACATGGTCTTTCAAACTGATGGTTTAGCATGGGGTCTATTACAGAGTGAGGCACACCTCCACATGGTTTGCAAATGAGAAACGTGAGGCGCACATGCTGCATGAGATTAAAGAGATGGATGCATACTGTACTCTGAAGTGTTTTTTCACACATGCACTCTTCTGTTAATATTTCTTTGCATAAGTGTCTGTCACTTTAACCAGGAATCCCTGCACGTCGGTGAGTAATCCAAATTATTTGCACGAGTATGATATGCTTAACATTGTACCGTTTTTAGACATTCAGCAAAAAATTCAGTTCAAGGGTGCAGATTTAGCCTGAAGATTAAGTTGCACGCACATACAGCGGGCGACCCGGGTTCAATTCTGGCCTGTTGCCCTTTTCCACATGCCACTCCCCCACTCTCTCTCCTACCTTCCTGCTCTATCCACTGTCCTGTCTTCTCTGACATAAAGGTGTAAAAGCCTAATGCATGCAATAAGAGCACACCTCCCCTCTCTTCCATGCGTTGTAGTCAGCTGAATTGTCAGATGATGGGACTGGGGTTAAGAGCAGCTGATGTTCTGTCAGCCAAGCTTGATTTTGTGTCCTGGCAGAAAGAAACGCCAGAAAGGAACAGCTGACTTATTAGCAGGCTTAAGCTAACATCAAAGAACTACTGTTAGGATTTCTTTCTCAGGACTCATGGTGTAAAACCTTCCTCTAAAGCACAGAGTGGAGCGGCCACCAACCTCGTTTCACAGTGCAATCCTGATTGGCCGTGACCTCTGTACACTACCCGCCAACAAAAATATCCACCCAGAGCTCCGGTGGAGCAGAAGGAGGTGGGTGTCTGGTGCAGACAGCACATGCAGATCTCGACGGTGCACCGGCACTTCGAGAGTCTTGCACAATAAGTTTCTCACACCCACGCATCTCTTTCAAGTTCAGAGACACAGAGTGACCGCATAACATCAGGGAGGGGAGGGGGACGCTTGGAGACACAGCTCTGGCTTACGATGATTGTGGAAGGAGAGAGACAGAAACGCAGAGAGCGAGAGACTCTGATTTTTCTTCAAGGGGGAGGAATAATCAAACAGAACAACAAAAACGGAACTGAAAGACTTAAATACAACACTTTTGTTACATGACAAATAAACCTCATGTAAAAGTGCTTTACAAAGCAAACAGAGACAGCAGGATTAAAAGATTAAAGCATAACAAAGAGCAAAAACATCCTTCTGTGAAATGTGGATAAATAACATCCAGGAGGAAAACTTTGCTTCCAATTAAATTCTGAAGTAATCGTTGGTTATTAGCAATTCACTCATTTGCTCTTTTCCAGGAAGTTACACGAGAAAATCAACAACAATTTTATATCTGTTTGTAGCCTTTTTGTTATGCTAAGCTAAGCTAAATTAAGTTAACTGTCTGCTTGGTGCAACTTCAAATTTTCACCAGTAAAAACTACCACATAGCAGTTAGCATAGCACAACTTTTTCCATTGTTTTGTAGTTCCTGTGCCAACATTTTTGGAAGGCTGTTGCTAGCTTAAAATGAAAAAAAGATCAAATATTTCTCATAAAACAAAAATGTTCAATTCCAACATTTGATGTGTGGTCTTTGTACTATTTAAAATAAAGTACAGAGTTTGAATGATTCTTAAACCATCATACTTTGTTTTAATCAATATTTTACATCACTTCTTTAGAATTGGGGTGTAAATGCTATGAATGTTACTGCGTTTTATGTTACTGACTGTGCTCCTGGAACATATGTGTCTGTCTTACTTATTCTGAACATCCATTCAAGGGTAATGTTCAGACAGCAGTACTAATCCAAGCTTCACTCCCTGACATTTACCAGCATTGGGCTGCTAAGCTAATTACTGGCCAGCTAACCAACTAAATGCTGACATTTCCCCCCTGTGCTTTATCCTCTCTTCTGGGGATGAAAAAAGAGAGGCTCTAATCCCTTTTCTTGCTCATTAAAGCCGAGGCGAGCGCTGCTAGATAACTGGCTTGTGAGCAAAACTGTGGAGTTCAAACGTGGAGGGTATCTCAAACTGGGAGAGGAGATTTGCATTCCTCGGCTGAATATGCTGGCTCAGTGTTAGCTTACACCTAATTCTTTAAGTGTTCGGCGTTATGCTGCCCTACAGGAGCCTGACATTACAACATGGAGTAAAAGTGTTCGAGTTGCCAGACGCCCTTGCAGCAAGTTTCATCTGAGTTTGCTCAAAGCATAAAAACACGGATTCTGATACATTATGCAGACTGCGCCTCGGGCTGACACAGCTGGTAGATTGTTTGTAATTGCATCATACGACCACTGATAAAACAAACATGGGAGCACAAATGTGACAGCACACACACTCAGAATATTACAACATTGATCTTGCCGAAACAGCTCCGAGGCTATGATTCACGGTTATCCGCCGGATGGATGAATGAATGGATTGAAATGAGGATAAATGGTGAATATATGTCGAATGGATGAGTTCACAAAGCAGAGAAGAGTTGGCAGGGAGAGTATGACACACAATCAATGGGCGAAGATCGTCTCAATGATCTTCTGTATTGATCGGTTTGGGTTGATTGAGGGTCTTGCCGATGGAGAGCTCAAATCAGACACCCAAGGGAGGGATGATTGATACAGGTTTTTATAAGAAGAAGAAGACGACGCTCTGTCGATACTTGGTGATTAGTTTAAATTATATTTTGTCCTAAGTAATCAAATTCAGGGTTTTCACATATCCAAGAAAAATGGTCTTGAAGGCAGGACATCCGTACATCTGCATGATATGGATGTTTTGTGCCAATCACCAGATTTGGACTGCGAAACACTACATCAAGCAACCAGTCCAATTGGGCCAAGCTTCCATTATGGGAGGGCACCAAATGAGATCTTGGGAGAGTCGTTCATGAAGTGTACTGTCACCCCATATTTGGCTTACAAGTCCTGCTGGACCACATATTGGAGGTCAGCCAAAAGTAACTCGGACTGGGCAACTGGTACCTTTGGTCAATGACGCAACAGATCACATGTCTTACTCAATATGTTAGGTCACTGCTTTGGTAATGTAGCCCCACTTTTTACTTCCTCTTCAGAAGGCACAGCATTTAAGGAGGAAGTTGGAATATGGATTGTTTTGATGCAAACGGCTGCAACAATCCCCAAATAATAAAGCCAATGCATACAGGACTCTTTGTTGCCTCTGATAGAGCCCTCAAAATAGACAGAGAGCAAAGTTGATAAAGAAAAAAGATCGTTTAAACGTCTCCCTGAGAGCGTGCTGCAGAGAAAATACACGTCTTGTCCAACGAGCAACACGCTGAAAATGCCTTTAAACTGTTGCATCATTGGGGAAACCAGCCAAGCTCTGGGTCCAGCTGAAGCGGCGATGAATGAGTCTGGTTCATCTTGACAGGTTGTTTGATGATGAAACAGATAACGAAGCAATGAACCGAGCCCTGTGGTACGTACAAATGAGTGCTGAATCCCATCAGTGATGCAAATTGAGGGTGGTGACAACCGATAATTACCTGCTCTAACTTATACAGAAGTGTATCTGGGATGCACCCAGAAAAGTAGGTTAGTCCACTTGGACTATTGATCACATGAGCCAGAGACCATCTGGCAGGAACACCGTATTACAACTGCAAAAAAAATAGTGCAAGTTAATTGCATTTAGACTATTATTTTCATAATTGAGGGCAACATGAACTGTCACTTTTTTCAACTTGGAAAATTAGTTTTCTTAAAAAAGAAATGTCAAATAAGATTTAATTCTTGTGGAGTGAATCGGTTGGTTCAACCTCTCAACCTTTTCATGAATTTAGATAAAAAGTCCATTCATTCCATTGTATTTTTAATATTTTATATATTTTGGTTAGCTGAGGTAAAAAGAAGCATTCATCATATTTGCTGTGACGGATGTCCTTTTCAATATTCCCACATTAAAAAGGCGACAGGGAATCATGAGTTCACTTTGTGGTTAAACTAATCTGGTACTTCTACCTGGACTGGAGGGAAAAAACTACCCATAAAGCATCAGACAAAGCATAAGAAGAAAAGTTTATCTTATTATTTTGAGTCCGAGGTCCCGGCCCTGCTGCCCTCCTGCTTCTTATCACAGCTCAGAGAGCTCCATAATTGAAAACGAGATTCAGCCTTGCCCGCTCTCACACATGGTGCATAGCATTTCTGACACAATAATAGGATTGTGGCCCTCACCATTCAGCCGCTCTCCTCAACCATTCAGAGCTCAAAGGGACACAAGTTGACAAGTATTGCAGCGGATCTCGCTTTCCCTTCCGTCTCCTGTGCTCGGGGATTGACTCAGCTCCTCACGTGGCACCCTGACTCTGGCCTGATGGGAGCCGGCTCATCGCTAAGTCACACTCTGAGGGATGTGTGACTGTTCAAGCACTTCCGGCAGGACAGTTACCTTCTGATGGGTAGAAATCAAGCTCCGGAGGAGAGCGGTTTTCTTGGAAATGGAGCAATTTTTAGCCGTAATGGGTCTCCTGATCGGCCAAGGAAAAGGCGAGGGTCCTCTTTTGGGATATTAAAAAATGTGGCTTTCAAGGCTGTCCCTGAAAATCAGATTTATTCAAACTTCTTTTTGATCCTGTCAGCTCTGTTTAGCATAATGAGGCAAGTTAGGTTGGTATTAGGGGAAAATAGGACTTATGCAGTGGAAGTCACTGCATGGGCGGAAATTCCAAGCATACAAAACATACATTTTCCTTTTTTCCTTCCTTTCTTTGGATCAAAGTTTGACATTCTTTTTGGAAATCATGGACACTGAAGACGCCAAACCACATTCAGCATGTACTACAACAGCATGGCTCAGTAGTAGAAGAGTCCAGTTGCTTGAAAAAAAAAAAAGAAAGACAACATGTTTCCTCACCCATAAGGTACGAGATGGCCTTGCACATGGTGCCCCCGAAGATGAAGTCATTCAGGATGTTGGGGATTAAGGTGAAGGGCATACAGAAGATGGCCATCATGAGGTCACTGAGCGCCAGCGACAGCAGGAAGCAGTTGGTGACCGTCCGCATGCGCTTGTTCAGCATCAGGACCAGGATGATGAGCAGGTTGCCGACGACACTCAGGAGGAAGATGAGCACGTAGAGGAGGATGCGGAACGAGTCCATCTCTGATAGAGAAACGGAAATGAGATAATTAATTATCATATTCAAAATAGCAAAACCAAACCTTCATCCTGTTGCATTGTCTTGTAATCATTCTTTCAACCTCAAATTTCATAGAAGATATTAAAATAAGACTGTAAGTGAAAAATGAAAGTAATCCAAATAACATCAATACATGAAATGAACAAACAGTATCAGGCTGTTCACCTGGGAAATAAGACTCAGTGCACATAAAAACAACAAAGTCTATTATGAGACTTCACATTATCAACATCTTAAATTAAGCCAGTGTCAATATTTTCCTTTCTCACCCTCTGAGCCGAGCGATAATTGAAATGATAATATTGACAGAAGACGATGAAGACAAACAACTTCATCAGTGCCAAGCAGACTGTGCCGGGAGGTGAGCTGGGAATACATTTCAAACTGGAAAAACAATGTGGGAAATTAAACCGCCATGATTTACATCATCATAATCATCAATGTGTTTGTCTCCTCGCTGTTTTGAAGGTTTAATTCAAAGAGCGATCCAAAGAGACGATGACACAGGGGCGGAGCAAAGGAGGGCAAAGGGGCCTTTCATGGCGTCACTCTTCAGGAGTTAGGGTACGTTCAAACTGCAAGCAGCAAAGTACCTATACCTAGGGATGTCACCTCTCCCTCATGTTGAAACCATTTATTAAAAGAAAAAGGTGATTGATATTTGTCTGATTAAAACCATGTGTGGCTTTCTGGATTGGCTATTTGTCTATGGAGAGCTTTTAAAAAACCACAAGTGCAAACCGCCCCTAAGCGCTATAAAACGACCACACGGGACACAGAACAACCATAAAAAGATTAAAAAAACAACAACAGTTAGGAAGCAGATGGGGAACCACAGAGAGCCTCAAGACACCAACAAAATATCCCATAATCATGACAGAGGCTTTAAACGATTATATCAAGAAAGACAGAAAACAAACAACAAGAGACAGAAAACAAACAGTATCATATTGTTCAGCATTCATAGTGCCTTCCCAAATGTGTATTTACCCCGTCTTTTGAGTGGAGAATGTGGTGTCCATGATTTCCAAAAAGAATGCCACATTTTAATTGGTCGAATGAAGTTGCGGGCATTTCTAAATCATCTGTATATATAGTTCCCTCTTTGCATTGTAGAGTTTTAACCTGCATTTGTGGATGCAGTGACAAACTGTTCACCAACAGTGGTTTTTGGAGGTAATTTTCAGCCCATGCGGCGACTTCCACTACCTGTCTGTTTTTGGTAAAATGCAACGATTTCTACTGATTAGCTGAATCTTTTAGTGATATTATGAACTGCCAATGATGAAATCCCCAAATTCTTTGCATTTCACTGAGGAACATTGGTGCAAAAATGTTGAACCATTTGCTCACGCAGTCTCTCACAGACAGGTGAACTTCTATCCGATCTCAGCCTCTTAAAAATGCCCCTTTTACACCCAGTGATGTTACTAACCTGTTGCTAATTAGCTAATTAGTTGGGAGATGATTATTCAGGTTTTTTTAAGCATAACTTCTTCAGTGTTTTGTTGTCCCAATCTCAGCTCTCTTGAATGACTATGCAGGGATTAGAAAAGGTTCCTAAATTCAAGCCGCCTGAAAAACTAAAAATAAAGCAGACCTCTAAAGAGAGTGTTTCACATGGTTTCAATCTTTCAGCACAGACATACAGCTGAGCATCAGTAAGAGCAGGACAGTCCGGCTAGAGGCTTTTTGGGATGCTCTCTCCACTCACACCAGCCTGTCACAGCGAATCTGTTCGAGTATGAGAGTATGAAACAGGACAAGGTCGGGGCAGGCCGTGTGCTGCTCTGACTGAGTCCTCAGATTCAAGACAGCGACATGGGACAAGTCTGCAGCGGGGCCTGGATCACCTTGAAGGCACACACACGCACAGACTTTATGACGAGTCGAATCAGGACACAAATGGTGTCAGAAGTGGAGGTAGTTATTTTAGATAAGGTGGGTATTGACAAGGACCTCACGAAATGACACGAATCACAACGCACAATTAGCTTTGTTTGGGACGCCTGACTTTGATACAAACACATGATAACGAGTGACAAGTTGTCGTATTTTAAAAATTTAACATTGTCCTCCCACTCATGACCCCATGGCATGATCTCATCTCTTAGTGCCCTCAAATTTCAAAACACTTCAGAAACATAATAGTGAGTTGTTTTATTCATAAGATCCCTACATATTTGCTGTACTCTTTTTAATTAGTTGTCAGAAATTCAAATGTGGTAATTAGCAATACTGCTCATTTGTGCTCTGTTGCTTCAAATTCTTCTGCAATGCTAAATTTGAAAGTGAAATTAATAATAGAGTTGCATTGTTTTGATGCTTTCTTTCCTCTGATGGATGTGGTAATTAATTGGGTATGCATTTGTTTTGTTGCCACTTGAAAATCAGCCACAAAGCTATCAGTGACACAGCCACAAAATGTTAAATAATGTTAAAAAAAAACAGTGAAAATAATGAAGTCTGTTTGTAAAGTGTTTTTCTCCACACAAAGACACAAATATGGAGAGTGAATCTGGCAGAGCTGCAATCCTGCTATCCTCCTGTGAAACAGTGAAAACATCCACACCGGTGACGCCATTTTTACTCTTTGCTAGCTTGTAGCTGCGCTTGTTCGTCTTCTCTAGCTAGTCGCATACCGCCACCTACTGTTTAAAAATGTCACAACAGGCCCCGCCCCTTCACTAACACGTATATCGTCATGTTTTTAGGGCCCTGTCAGTCATGGGCCCTTAGAATCATGCTAACACTTCATATCGTCAATATATTAAAGCAAAAACATCCATACAGGATTTAAATATATGAACCAAAGCTGACCAGGTGGATTGAGTTTGATCGACACCACAGCAGTACCTGACAAATGCATAATCAGCACTTCCTCGCGAGGCCTCTGACACAAACACAAAGCGGGCTCGGCAGCTCCCATTGTGTCGGGCTTTTGTGCAGCCGAGTGAAAATGGAATTATCTATTCATTGAGCGGCAGAGGTATGTACGCTCCCCTGAGCGACTGCGGGACAATCCACTTTGGCTCCTTCGGCTCCCTCAAGCGTGACAGCTGAGTTCAAAAATCCGCCAGCGTCTATAAATACATCACAGGTAAGAGAGTGGCGTTCACCTCCGAGACACGGGGAAACATTTTAACCATGAGCCTGGATTTTGAGAAAACTGCAGCTTATGTCAGGGGCCTTTGGATCTGATAACTTAACCTCCATAATGCTGGGATGCAACACGAGCAGTCTGTCATATGGAAGGGGAAGTAATTTGAAAGCTTCGTCAACTACAGGCAGCAACTTTGATGGAGCTGGATGTAATCTGGCTTCCTGATTAACTCTCTATAAAAGTCGTTAATGAGCAGTAACCATCTCAAAGGTGACTGAGGCGCAAGAGTAAGAGCCAACGCTCTGAAAAATCCTCTCAATAACAGCATGGCTATGAGGCTGTATTTCATCCCAAGCACTAGTAAGATGATGAAACGCTCCAATTTGGTATAAATTACAGTCAGCCCTGTTCAAATCTGATGTTATTGCTTATTATAAGTGAGCAGAGCCTTTGGAAGGAACTTGTGTGGCGATAAACATGTCAGGAAATGAGTCCTGATCTTGTGGGAGTTGGAGACTAACTGATTTTTTCCAAGTAATATCAAAGTCATATCATACTTTCACTCAGAAACATTTTAAAGGGATGGTTCTGAATTATTTTAGTAGAGTTGTATGAGTTACAAGTCATTAGTAAATGTGCTAGCCACAATGGATGGCGGTCAGCTCCGCCCCTTCAAGCTTGGCGACAGTTCTGCAATACAAACCGTTTACTAGCTTTAATACACAAATTTGAATGCACATCACATAACTCTGCCGCAATGTGAGAGAAAATCAATTTAATTTCCCAAAGCACAAGTCCGTCCAACATTTCTATTTGTTCCTAAAAAGCAATAACATCCCATTTCCATCCAAACGCATGAATCTGGCAACATCTCCCCACACGCAAGACAATATCCTCCAACACCTGATTTGATGATATCCTCACTCTGAGTCAACACAATCAATCTTCCAAACTCTTCATGAAGCTCAAACACTTGTCTGCGCCCTTTGCTGTAATTTACCTTCTATGGTGTTTCAAATCACTTTTACCCAAAGGGTAAAAGAACCTGGACGTAAATATTTGTTCCTTTTCACCATTAACGGCTGGTATTTGTGCGCCGCTTCATTCTCAACGAGTAAACACTTCAAACTGTGAGTACACCACTACAGTCATGCTTCCTCCGGCCGTGTCCTCAGAGTGGACGACTGCTCTGAATGCCTGATGTGTGTCCACAGCACCAATAAATTACTTTTTCACTTCTCAGAGCGCTTAATAGCTCCGGCTTTAATCCTTATTATTCTTTCGCTGGTTGAAGCAGTAAATCAGATGCTGTGTCTTTTTTAAATTACGCTGGAGACTTGACAGCATTATGTGCGTCCTGACAGATTCAATCAAAAGATAGAGGTTGCTTTTGACCTCTTCTTCACGCTCAGTCCGATCACAATAAAAGAATAGACGATGAGTCGGGTGGATTTCACCTTGTGTTAGGCTGTGTGCTCCACACATGACCGCACTGCGTTAACAGGTCCCAACAAGTGGCGGCAAATGAGTCCTTTGACAGCAATTTGGTATCGTGCTCAATGTCCAGTCACCGTGTTGCATATTATCAATCCAAACGAAGCATGAAACTGTTACAGTCAGCACAATTACACTCCGTTTTTCCACGATCGAACCCCAAGGGAGATGAGTATTGATCCTACCGTGACTTGGGAATTTGTTCTGAGGGCCCTTGTTTGTATTATACCGCCGAGCTCAGCATATCTTCGATTGCCCACAAGGCCTTGACAAGTTCGTTAGCTTGTGGTGCCATTTATTCCTCCTTTCTCTCCTCATTAGAAGAGCTGTTCTGATACTGAGACAAGCATCTGAAGGGGATTGGATACTCCCGAAAACAGGACCGGGCACCAACAAGAGAGACAGTCTGGGTGCATATTTAATGCTGTGAATCATTAGCTCTCAATTAACTCAACAACAGCCAATGTACCTCCAATTTTGTAGGTAGCAGAACTGGTTTTAGGTGGGGAGAGCACACCTCACTTCTCTTTAATGTGCAGGGAGAGCAGCAGCAAAGATCTACCAGGGTACAAGACAAAGCTAGCATCAGTGACGATACTTACGACACTGGTAAATTCAGACACAGCAGGAAAGGAGTTGCTGGTTTGCCAAGTGGCGTAAAGAGCAGCTGATGCTCTGTCGGCCGAGCTCTGTCGTGGCCTGCAATAAGTAATATTTGGTGGTATGGCTCTGTTCTGGGAGCTCCCTGCCCTTCCACACATCTATGTGGAATGCAAAAAGCCTGAAGTGGGGAGGGCACACCTCACCTCTTTTTCATGTGCATATGAAAAGTGAAGGCAGGGAGAGCAGCAGCAAAGACTATGCCAAGTACAGAACAGAGTGGGCTTCAGTGACATGACTAATGACACTGGTAAAATCAAACATAGCATAATAGGAGGAAGTGGGGGGCAAAGCTGGTGTTAAGAGCAGCTGGTGCTCTGCCTGCCAAGTTTGACTTCATGGCCTGCCTGAACTAAGACTGCTCAATTTCTTATATGTTGTATTGTATGTAATTTTTAAACTGGTTTTGAATCTGCACTTTGCATCAGGTGGTTTTAAATTCAAGTGACACAATCAGGGAGGCAAATGGTGCAAAAACATCTCCACTCATTTACATACTACAGTGAAAACATTAACAGTCATGTATCATTCATTACAAGAAAATGGAAAACTTGAGAAGGCTGTAGGAAGCATGGTACAATAAGCTTGATTGCAGATAGCTCGTGTACAGTAGGTGTGAACTCGTTTCTATTTTAAGTAAAGCATTTGGCACTAAGAGAGTCACTGCACTGCAGAATTTCCTCCGGGTGACAGATTCAGTAAATCTCTGTTCAGTCTTGTGTCTCTGCGAACACAATGACAAAAGGAGGCAGATGCCTGCCAACATTCGACCGACAGGCTGCATGCTAAACTGTAAATTTCATTCCCACGGTGTCCTGGTTTCCAGTAAAGTGTGCATGATATCTGATTTGACATTGTGTCTGAAGATGTTTCAATCAAACAGTATTAGATGCGTTGTGTGAATGCAACAGGGTTTTCCTCAAAGTCTAGTGTTTTATGGGGTTTTTGTTCCAGACAACTACGACAAGGTCAGGATCTAAATCATGTTTACAGCACATAAAAGGGGTTAGGTTTAAACGGCCACAACACCTTGTTCAAGGTTGAGATGGACAACAGAAGGAGTTACTACAAACAAATCAATACTGCTGCAGTACAACAATGCTGACAGTTTTAGCATTTCTGTGATGGTACAACCAGCAAGTTTGCTTAACTTTCAAACCAATTATTACATAGCCCCTCCCTTTCTTCGGCCTCCTTGTAGCCAAGACTTCTTTTTTCTTTGCGCTAACTCAATTAGCTAGTTAGCCTACAAAAAAAACTAAAATAAATTGGTATTATATATCGGTTAATCGTCCGTTAAACAACTATTTCCTGCATGTCATCCCCCACTCTCCACGTTTCCTGTCTCTCTTCAGCTGTCCTATGAAATAAAGGCAAAAAAAGTCCTCCAAAAAACATGGCTGACCACAAATTAAGTTCCCTCTTGCTTAAATGAACCTCTTTTCTTACTTTTTAATTGCTGTAAAGCTAACTCAGGTAACCGATAAACATCATCAGGTGTTTGGACCCTCGCTTGCTGATATTGATTAAATCAGACTCCCCTTGTTGGCTTCAGTGCAGTATCACTGTACAACCATCAGTAGCACAACAAATCTATTAAAAGGCCTGCACCTTAAGGGATTCCCCTTTCTAATTTAACATTCAGCCGAGGCGTTTGCCACTTGATTCCAATAAATCACCATGTAAACAAGCTAACACTGAGGCAGCAATGCTACCAAAGGGGAAACAAAGCAGCGCAATGACTAATTGGGTTTTCTCTGGACCAAGGGTGCTAACTTACAGCTCATGCATCCCACGACGGTTTGATTTCCTCGACTTGAATGGTTGCACCAAGGTTAAAAAAGCCTCGTAAAATCCCTCTGTTCTTGCTTTGCTACCTGTTCAAGGCCTGAAGAGGAGAGTCACGTGACTAAGGATTAACCGAGAGTGAAATGAGTCCCTGGTCGTATCCATTGAGTCAAACTGATAACGCACAACCTCATCACACTCCGAGCCCTCGCCTCCCTTCATCCTCGGTCTGCAGCCAGTTAATAAAGCTGGTGTGCAGATGGAGGACGTTACAGCTCAATACAGCTCTTGCATGGTCGAGAAGGTGCTGCACGTGTTTGAGGGCATCTTGATTTGTGCGGTGACACTCTATTGCACCAAAATGCACCTTCACAGAGCGTGTCTGAGTGTATATATATATATATATATGTATATATATATATATATATATATATATATATGACATATCTATTTTGTTTTTATTTCTAATGTCCTAAAAAAGTACACTTGCCTACATTGTTAAAGTTGATTTTCTTTACACAATATAAAAATTAAATTAAAGAGGAAAGCCATAATCTGGTATTGATTCCTCTTGTTGAATTTATGCGAACAGCAGGATTTTAAAGCAGCTCATTATCATGAACAGAGATGCTCAGAATATTTTGTAGACTTAGTCCCTGCGTGCGTGCTGCTCGCTCCGACTCACCAGGTCGCTTCGAATGTTTCCAATTATTTCATCTGATTACCATGATCATGTTCTGACAGACATCCCCGTGTACACACCCAAAGGGGAACGAGCGGCTCATTCCTTCAACAAGACACCCTGCTGTAGAAATTGGTTGAATATTAGAACCTCCTGATCCGTGCCCCCTGCAGGGACAAGTTTCAGAGCGCAGGGTGACTGGTTGGTCTGAAAGCGGTGTTCATTTAATGCTTATGAGCTCCACTTCATGATAACTTATCTCACACAGACTCAAAAGGACGGAGTGTGCTCAGCAAAGTGTCACTTTGAATCATCTGGAGGAGCAGCAAGCGGCCACAGCCCAGCCTCAAGGTGCAGCTACAGATGTTGTTCCGCATAAGCAGCACCCCCCCCCCCCCCATCCACCTCCACCTCCTCTCCCCTCCAGTCTGAAGTGAGCAGCTCTCCGGAGTCCTAAAAGATTACTGTAATGTGATGCGTGTCAGATGTTGTGTTTTTGTGCTGCAGGAGTTCCACAGCTGCTCTTTTAAATGTAGCGGGGAAACATTGCCGACAACAGATGGAAGGAAACAATCGGTGTTCTCCAGAATTAACATGTAAATACAGAGCCGAGAGGGTGTGATTTTTATGTGGTGCATATAATAGAACAGCTGTTACTATTTCCCTTTTTTTTTCTTCATATTTTGGCAGAAAGGCGTCATCAAACATATGCCGAATAAACCTTTACATGCCAAAGCAACAAGTCATCCAAGGACAAGCCAATGTATAACACTGGATTGCTTACACAAGTGTAAACTTAAAACGTACGATTTTCAAAAGCAAGTTCTTATATATATACACTGGCGCAATTTTTTCCAATTATTTTCAACTGGGTTTTGTGGATGTTAAATCTCAAAAACATCACATATTATATTATCATTGGAAAAAGGAAGTCACACTGAATCCAAAAATGCATGTATCATGTCTATGCGTTATAATTTGACAAAGTTATGCCAAGGAAAAAAGAGGTGCGATTTTGAATTGCTGCGCTGCAAACTGCTGCTTAAACTAATGAGCCAAATTCGTACACCAAACAACTTTGTATTGTTGTCTAATGATCTGTAAACTTTCAAAGCCCTGATCAAGTGTCCCACAACTTCCTGGAGTCTCACAGTTTCTATAGAATCTATAAGAACAAGAGGAAGGATAGGAAACAAGTGAGGTGGGAGGGGTGGTCGGTGTAATGTTGCGCCATATTGAGCGCAACAATTGTTTGACATATGATCAACACTCCTGGGTCGATTAGATAAACGTTGTGTAACAGGATGATACATAAAGGGCTTAACTTAAAGCATCTCTCACTTAGTCTTTAAATGTTTCCGCCTCCCTTCCTTTTAAGGTGTTTTACAACTCAGCACATAGCTATAACCCTGACTCATTAAAGCTACTATAAGGAGTTTTCAGCTGGTTACAAAACACACTGAAAGTAGCACCAGTGCCTCCATATGTCCTAATGTAGCAAACAAGACTATTACAGCAGTCAGGTACTGAATCAACTGGGAAACATCTGCTGGATTTTCAGAATAAAATACACCGTATTGACCCTAGATCGTATTTCACTGAACTACAACAACAATAATGGGCGGAGCCAGGTATAAAAGGTTCTCTACTGTCACTGCCCCCTACTGGCCTGGTGCCCAAACAGTTGCATAATTAACAAACAACACATCAGAATTCAATAAATACTTCTCATTTTTTACAATTTTTTGTAAACTGAAATTGCAAAATACAATAAATAGTAGCTTCTTCTAAATAAAATATTAAATTTTGATTTTAGAATATATAGAAAAAGTTGGACAAAGAGTCCTTTTTTTTTTTTTTTTAGCATTTTCTGACTTTATAAACCAAAAGGGTAATTTTCATTCCTACAATTTTCATTTTAACACTATTTGTACTCCAGAAATATGTACACACACTTCATACATTTTCCTTCATAGAAATATATTTGTTCAAGCATCTCTAATGTAAAGATTTTCTGCTTTTTTTTAGGTTTCTCTTTTTAAAATAACTGATGAAATTTAGTTTTTTTAAATACAAATTCTGCAAAAAGAGACATTTAATAATACTGCATTGGTCAAGCTAGATTTTAGTGTTTTTAATTTTTTTTTTTTAAATATGTAATGACTTATTACTATGGAATCACAAATAACAGATTTTTTTGTGTGTGTTTAATTAATTTTTGCTTAAAATTTGTGATTTTTTAACATTTTTCTACACATTGTTTCAACCAGGTGTGAACGTTTCTTTTTTATAAGGTCAAGTGAAGAGGATGACAAACAGTTATAATTCTAAGTGGAAGGGGATGTTTGGGCTTTGATTTACCATCACTGTATCCACATAATAACAATACAGCTGCTTAATGAGGCTCCACTGCAGAGAAGGAATGGGTCCACTGAGGATTGAGTGAAATTAAATAATAAGCCCATTTGCTTTTGTCACCTCAGCAGTGCGTGAGGACGAGAATGAGATCCGTCTACAGGACATTTCTCTTGGTCAAACACGACACATGCCCCGCTGTGTTTGATTGCTCTCTGGGTATTTGATGATGGAGCCTGAATAAGGTCAAAAGAAGAAATGCAGCACAGATTTAGAGATGGGCGTGAATTATTTAGCAGGAGAGGACTTAAAATTTTCTCCATACTGCAGCAGTGGAGAAAGAAAAACTATTAAACAAGAACTCTCGCCCCCGTTCTGACTTCATTACCAAGTCAGCCCTCATTTTCCACTGCTGTCCTGATAGCAGGCGAGGCTCAGGAGCCTTATCTCCTCTGGTGTGGGGTTTCATCTCAACTGTTAGCAAGCAATTTCAGAATCCAGAAAGATAAACATAAACAGCTTCACTCACTGCTCAGGGAAACACTGCTGCTCATCCCGAATAGGCATTACTGATGGAAGGAGATGCGGCTGTATATTCGGCAGCTGGTGATTGATCGCTCACAGTGAGGATGAGTTACTTGACTTGGACTAAACTCCTGATAGTAAATCATTTTATGCTAAACGCAGGAAGTAGAAAAATGATGAAGGCAGTGATGGTTAGAAGGCAAAAGTGCATCCAGGGAAGTAAATTACATTTTAAAGCAGGTAATCTGTCATAGTTGGCAGTTTGTAATTAGAGGCACACAACATTAGGCTTTTAAGCTCAAGTCAAAGCAGGTTAAAAAAAATACAAAGAGGCTTTTAATTTGAAGGATTTCTTTTGGTAGTTACATGTTTCTTGAAAAGGCTTTTATTTTGCAAAATGAAGGCTTTTAGGCAGGTTAAAAAAATTACAGAGGCTTTTAATTTGAAGGATTTCTTTGGTAGTTTAATGGTTTTGAAAATACTTTTATTTTTGCCAAATTAAGGCTTTTAAGCAGGTTCAAAATTTACAGAGGCTTTTAATTTGAAGGACTATTTGGTGTTGAAATGTTTTTTTGAAGACTTTTTTTCGCCAAATAAGGTCTTTAAAGCTGAAGTCAAAGCTAGTTACCAAATATACAGAGGAGTTAAGGTTTTTTTTGGTAGTTTATTTGTAATTTTTGACTTTTATTTTGCTAAATGAAGGCTTTTAAGAAATGACGCATCTTAAACACATTTGCAATCAAAAATTATGCGGTAAAACACCATATTTTAAATACACCTCTTCTCAGGGTTGCTTCGTGCCTATTAATACCACTTTAACAGCATTTGAAGAACCCCAGCTTGGGTCTTACCTTTGACTCTGGGTCCGGGTCTAGGGACGACGGAGCTATTCGTGCAGCTGATATTGTAGTCGGTAACTTCCATAGTGAGGTTCCCCTGCTCCACACAGCCCGACAACACCTCCACATCCGCCACACTCACGTTCACCGGCTGCAGAGCCATCCTCTGCTAATTAGGGGAGGATTGTATTGCACCTGTCCTGCACCTGTCCTGCACGCGCTGGGGGCTGGAATCAACTTGCAAGCGTCGCGTTTTTCTTCATAACAGCAGGGAAAAAAAGAGGCGTTGTAAAAACTTGGAAGAAAGCCCGAGATCAAGTGCAGTAATTAAAAAAGCGTGACACCCAGGGAGATCCTGGAAAGACTGGAGAATAACCCGAGTGAGGCAGGTTAATTACTCAGATAGGGAGGGAAACCCCTGCAATACGTGGTGCTGCGTTCACTGCTCCGGATTGAAGCTTGACTGTGAAGGAATGAAGCCGCGCTGCTAAGGCAACTGAGCAGTTCTCTCTCTCCCTCTCTCTCTCTCTCTTCACACACTCTCTCTCTCTCCTTTTCTCTTCACACACTCTCTCTCTCTATTTCCATTCAACTCACGACTGTCACTGTATAACTTAGTCAAGGCAGCTCATTGGGCCACTCACTGCCTGCAAGGTGGAACAAGTTATTCTGTGATGTTTGAAAAATGGGGTGTTTACATGTAAATTTGCAAGAAAGGCTCATTAAAGGTTAAATGTAAAGCCTTCTGGGTATGTTCTAGTTTAAGGAAAATTTGGCCCCCAGCACAAACCCCAACTGAATTATGACTCGGGTTGTTAAATTCAGGGAATTATCAAAGTTGGAAACTTACCCTGGGAATTAACAGGAATTAATGGGAGTAAAATAAAGTAGGGAACTTAAATAAAGTTGGGGAAAATCTGTCTGCTTATAACAAAACAAATATTTATGCTTGGATATGATACTTTTCCATTAAATCCCCATTAATGCCCATAATTTCCAATTTAAAATATTTCCAAAATTCCCCAGCTTAACCTCCCCTAGGAAATTTACTGGAAATTTTCCACCTCTTTGCAACCCTAATTATGACTGCTGTTCTGTTCTACTGTTTTGGTTATATTTGAGAAACCTTCAGTGTCCAATCCTCAAGGACCCCTTAACCCACCTCCAAAAGATGTCATTTTTTCCTTTCTTGAATTGAAAGTGCTTCAGAGGTTGTTTCTATCAAGCAAGAGTGTGAGAGTGTTGACATAAATTAGCATTATCTGGTGTTTGTGTGAATCGAAATAGGTATGCAAGTGCAAATTATGAACCACTTAAGATTTCAGGGTGTCATTAAAAACATCTATGAAAAACAATCTGTAATTTTGTAACACATTCATCGTCCTTCACAAGCTTTCCAATCAGTGAAGGCACAAACAAAAACATCTTGGAGAGAGAGCCTTGAGTTGCTAATAAATGTTAAAAATATGCAAGTTTAAGAAAGTGTGTGTTGTACAAAACACTGGATGATATGCCAGCTTTATAGAAGTGAAGCCAAAACACATGGAGCTCCTTCTACTGACTGGCAGCAGTGTAGCGGATAAAGTCTGCCTCCTCCATGTTAACAGATGGGACATGGGTCAATCAACCTGTCAGTACCATGTATAAGAACAGAAAAATTAGCTATTAAACCAAAACAGATTTTTGTACCAGGCTATAAACTTGTTCATTTTTGCCTTAAAATGGGCATTTTCACATGGTGTTAATGGGGTCTCAAGTGGTCACTCAAGGAACTGCGGTTTTGGCTGTACAAATTACGTAGAAGCTAATCCCTGCTCTGTACATTCTGGCTCCAAATGGTGTAACTAGCATATCTTTAAGTATGGTAAATTATCAGGATATTAGGAATTATGTTACAGATGCGGGAAAAAAAATGGGAGGCTTAAGGGGGCTCCATTAGCTTAGATCACATTTAAGGCCCTAGAAAAGCTTAGACCGGCCCTGTCTAAACGATCCTCTAGTCTTTCTCTCATAAATTTGGTTAGAACGACTCTTTCCAGCAACTTTTTCATTTTTATGTACCATTCTGTCAGATCAATACCAGAACAATCTTGTTTTCTCAACAAATGGATGCTGTTGTTTTTCTCTGCTCTTGTGAAAAAAACCTCCAGGTATCGCCCACTGTCAGAAGGTATCATCAGTGTGACAAAGAGCCACAATTCTGCAAGGTCTCGAGGTGAGAGCACCGACCACTTTTTCCCCCAAATTGTCTAGTGATCTAAAGCGGAGAACGACGCTGTGGTTGCCAATGTTTGTTTTTTCTCCCTCCATATAAAATGAGATTGCTCTTTCTCCTTATGAACGTCTTTCTCTATCTTTGTTGAAACATCTCTGTTATATTTACACTCACACCGTTTGAAATAAATTGCTTCAAAAGGAGAAAATGTCCTGGAGACTTTTCTGTAGCTGGTGGAACAACTGTTAGATTTTCCATTTGGCTGTTCGGCCACCCCGCAGGAGCACGGTGAGAGGTTCAGGGACCCCTGATGTGCACCGTGATGGCTTTGTTTACCAGAATGATCTCTTTGTGCCTCAGGGATACGTTTAGAGAAACTATACTGATGCTGTTAAAAAATGTCCGGAGGCTGTGGGGGAGGCGGGGGAGTAAGTTAGCACAGTGTGGGAGGAGAGTCTAACTATTTGTGTTTGTCATATGTTCGGTGGTTTGCTGTCAGTCCTTCTGATGGTTTTACAAGAACTGCTGCCGCTGTTGTTTCTGCTTTTATGCTGCTTTTGTGTGGGAGGTGTTTTTGAGCGCTCCAGCTTGGCTAACACATCCCGGAGTTTCTTCCACATTTTCTCAGGTAGAAACCTTCAAAGTAAACCAAAACTCTCTCTCCCTCCAGCCCTCTCTCAAACCTCCAATGCTGTGATTTCGGCAGCTGCTCGGTATTGATTTTCGCTGCACCAAGGTCTTCATATGGGTCAAGACCAGCATGTTTGATGAGAGGGGGGGACTCGGATGCTGATACTCGAGGGTGTCAGAACATCAGGCTCCGGCAGAGACGCTTTGTGAGCCTTTCACTCGGGTATGACTGAAATTCCACATGTGAAAGTCGACTGAAGCCAAGGCAAGTCAGAAAACAAGATGTGCATAGCAAGGAATGTGAGTCCAAACATTTTAAAAATTCATGGCGCCCCAGGACGGCTGAGTAATGAACACACAACAATCCTTCTCAAGGCCAAAAACAGGAGGACTGACCTTTAACTTTGGGAAATAATTTTATATATTGGATTGGCGCATGATAATATTGTGTTAACACCCTTTGGGATGATAACTACAAACTTCAACTTTTGAGAGATATTGAATTTTCTGAATGGAAGACTGGCTCATTAATCACCATGAATAAAGCCACCTTATAGGCTACTAAAAGGAAATAAAATCAATTAATTGAGATAGACACTTCTGATGGGATTATGTTACAATAATGTGTCAAATTTGAGAGTAAACATGTTTAAAACGTAGATTTAATAGCTAGTTTAACTGTTCAAGAAGTGGTCAAAAGTGGCGTTCCACAGGGTTGAAGCCTAGGACCACTAATCGTTGTGTGATGTAATGTACATAACTTCAAAATAAGTCAGTGCTTGCTTTTGGTTTCACAGGAGAACTGAAGCCCAGTCTCCTGGGTACAACTTTTGTACTTATTGAACCCATTTACTGTCAACTACCAACACGCAAACTTGACTTCCTGCTTCGTAAATACGTCACTTGACTTACGTCTTTGCTCCCGTTTAAATAACTACATCTCTCCACCTATAGAAGATATATAAAATAATCATTGCAATTGGAATACATTTACAGAGTTAAATCTCAGTGACTTTCATGTCACTGTTCCACTACCTGAAAGTTCACTCACAACCCACCGACCCATAAAAACCCCAAAGGCCCCTCAGGAATGTAAGCACTGAATACGCGACAGTAACCCTCAGCTTTGCAGACAGTCCAGATGTTGACACAGCTTCTCCTCACACCATGCACTCTCCAAGTTAACTGCATCTCATAAAACAAAGAATCCAATGCTCAAATAAACTGCCTGAGTGATCATAAATGTGAGATTAAAAATCGTCATGTAATTTGATATTTGGTTGAATGTGTCTAAATGGGTCCCAAATCAACAATCAAAGAATGTTTGACTACTTAACAGAACAAGTGATTGAATTCATTTGATATCTTCAAGAATAAAACTAACTTTAAAATGTCTTAGTGTGTTGAAGGATGATTTATGCTCACACACTTACAGCCGGGCAGATTTTGAAGACACTGAAAGCTTGTGTCTGAGTACACAAAGAATGCCGCCTCTCTCATCCAAAAGCATTAGTCCTTTCATCAATCATCATGAAGAAACAGCCTGTGAAGTGTGTTTGATTTCGTCTTACACACACACACATCCTGGGTTTGTGCAAACAGGGCGGAAGACGAGACAAGTCTTGTCTCTTCATCTCATGAGCGGCTAATAAATAGACATGATGCACATGTCAGCAGAGGACCAGGAACAAAGACCAGAGGTGCTTGTTAGCATGCAAGAATTTCACTGTCAGGGTGGAACCACAGAGAGAGCTCTGAGGAGAGGACTACGGCACTTTAACGCTAATTAATCTCAGTGGGTTAAAACTTTGGACTCTAAAGCCCTGTGGTGGTGTCGATGAACATTAATGTATGAGCTACAAAAGCACCGTAATAAGTGATAGTCGCATAATGTTAATTTACAACAGCTGACTTCAAGCAGCATTCGTAAAAAGAGAAAGCAGGTGTCATAAATCAAGACGCATGTTCACTTCCTCTTCCCCTTCAATTCAAAGGTGATGATTTACTCCCATTGATGGGCTGAATTACAATAAAGCTGTCAACATATACCTTTAAACTGTGTGCACAGGTGTTTTAAGGGCCCTGCACCTGCTCATGTATGTTTCAGGGTCGTTTAAAGTGAAATCAGCACTCTACTGACATCTGCTGGTTGGATGTGGAGTGAACACACAGACAGAGAAGTGTGACAACATTATACATCAATTTTGGTTGAACCACATTTAAATATTCAAGAAACAGAGTCTCATTACTTTAAATGTACATTAATTTTCTTATTTGTATTACTATTCTTAATCTTAATTTAATTATCATTGTTATACTCATTGCTTTATTGAGCTGTTTACTTATTAGAAGTACATAAATATATATATATATTCGTTATTTCTATGTATGTATGTATATATTATTATTATTATTTATTTTTGTGTTTGTATATACTGTATATGCATTAGTATGACTTTGTTTAAAACATGAAAAGATGTTTGAATGAGCTGAAGTGAAAAGTAGGAAGTTGAGAACAAGGAACAATTGTGGGAGTGGAATGAGGCAGACAAAAGCAACAACAAGGAAAAAAGCAGACTCATGGCAATATATTGATAAATCTGTAATCTATGACCGCGGCACATACACAAACGTGAAAGGGCTTATAAAGTAAAACAATAAACAACATCATTGTCTGTTTACTATTTCAAAGTACAGAGTACTCTAGGCTTTCTCGTGTTTAGTTAACCATTAGCCTGGTGCTGCTAGTTGTCTCAGACTGCGTCCGGGGTGGGACTTTATCCAGTGGATGTCTTCAATAAAGGCGTGTGTCATCCTAAAGTGACATCAGTTGGATTCAGTCACAAACAACGACTACTAAACCTCAAAATCAACAATGCTTTACTCTGTAGGGCTGAGCTTTGTGGTGCTGCTGTCGGTGATTGGAGCAGCCACAGTAGACAGGTGAGTTCATTCTGGAAATGTTATGGTGGTGTCTGTCAAGAAATGAAATGATTCTCAAGCTGTTCCATAACTTATAAATGTGTTTATCAACCAAAATACACGCACAATATTCAAAATGTGTCATGTGGAATGAGCTAAAATTCCTCCCTTAGTCTTTAACAGGGACAGTGCAGATCTCAAATTAGCCGCAGAAAGTTTTATTTTCAAGTTAGAATAAAAAAACTACAAATTCTATTACTAAGGTAGGACATACCACAAATAAAACTACTGCATGTGTCTTGTATTTTTCAACAGCGGGGAGTATGACTACTTCAAATACCACCCCATGTCAGAGGTGAGCAAGCCAGATCACTATTCTCAAAAACTTAACTTTACACAAACACGTTTAATATGTAACATCCCAACTCTTTACAGATCACTGATTGGATGACTCAACTTGAGAAGGAAAACCCTGATATTGTGACCATCATGGACTATGGAAAAACCTATGAGAAGAAGACTATTAGCTTGCTCAAGGTAACCCTAAATTTGTAGTGTTAGGTTGTCTTTTTTTGTAGCAGCAAGAAAGGAATCCGTTTGCGTGTGTCTTTCAGATCGGGGTTAAAACTGGAGAGAAGAAGAAAGCCATCTGGATGGACTGTGGTATTCATGCCAGGGAATGGATCGCCCCAGCCTTCTGTCAGTACTTTGTCAGACAGGTAAGTGACAGACAACACAGTTCATCACAATCCTCTAAAACCCTCATTGACTCACTGTTTTTCTTTACTTATCAATAAGATTCTGGATGCGTACAAAAAAGACCCCAAAATGGAAGAGATGATGAAGAACATGGACTTCTACGTCACCCCTGTGCTGAACATGGACGGCTACACCTTCTCCTGGACAAACGACTCTGTCAGTGCTTGGATTGGATGTATATTTTGTGTCAAATATATGATTGATATACTGAAGACAAGCTAATTTCACTAACTTACCATTATGACCCATTTAGACTCGACTGTGGAGGAAGAACAGGTCACCAGGACCAAAAGACTGCGACTGTTATGGAACTGATCTCAACCGCAACTTTGACGCCTTCTGGGGAAGTAAGTCTCATTGCTCTGATAGTCATGAATTAACACACAAAGATAAATTATTATAATAATTAAGTGTATTGCATTCACAGCTGTTGGCGTATCATTCGACTGCTGCAGCATTTTCTACTGCGGCAGCCAAGCTGCGTCCGAGCCCGAGACCCAGGCCGTCACTTATTTTGTAGGGACCCGGAAGGAAGACTTCCTGTGTTTCCTCACCATACACTCCTACGGCCAGATGCTGCTGCTACCCTACGGCCTGCCCAACGTCACTGACCCCAACTACAAAGAGCTGGTATTTACATCCAACAACCTTGGTTTCATGGATGATGTTGCGAGGTTGCAAGGTGCTGTGGTATCTGGCATGAAGATACTAGCAGCTGATACACAAAGTCTAGTTGCCACCCAAGTCAAACAAGTCATGACATGCCCTATATAGGGTATTGGAGCATTTATAATTGTGTAACTTTAAACTGATGTCTGGTTCCTCAGATGGAGGTGGGTTTGGCAGCAGCGGAAGCCATAAAGAAGGTCCACGGGATGGACTACACTGTTGGAACCTCTCCAGATATATTGTGTAAGTGCACGCAGATTTTCTGGTCATGGACTCGTTGGTTTTAGCCACACTAGCAACACGATACTTGGGGTAAACACCAATTTTTCCATTGTAAAATAATACAAACTTAACTACACACCTCTACCAATGGGTTGGTATTTCATCAGTCTTTGGTTTTTGACAAATACCAATGGAACCAATGACATTCCCATCACTGCTAATCTCTCTACAGATGAATTCTCTGGTTCATCCAAAGACTGGTCTCGTCTGCAAGGGATCCCCTTCACCTACACCTTTGAGCTAAGAGACAACGGAACATATGCATTCAAACTCCCAGAGGATCAAATCAAGCCAACCTGCGAAGAGGCCTACAGCGGAGCCCTGCACATCATCACCTACGCCCACGACAAGACCTTTAATGGTGCTGTGGCGACTGCTGCTGTAACCCTGTGGACCTTAGTGTTGGCAGTGGGTGTCACCGGCACCAATTTGATGTAAGGAGAACAGAACTCCAAGTGGGAAATGGACCAAATCTTAAAGGCTTTAAGTTCCAGTCATGCTACGTGTATGACATGAAATTTTATGAGTTTTAAGAGGGTTTTAAAAGCACTAAAATGTGTATATAATGTTGTCAAGATGTTTTATGTTCATTTATTGTGTGATTTTTGTGCAGATAAGTTATGATAAATGTTATTGATGTGTGAATATTGATGGTAAATAATGCATATTTACGATTGCAGACAAGAACAGCTGCTTTGTAATGGCTTGAACAATCTTCATTATTGAAAAAGGTCTATTTAAGCTAATAATAGTAATATTCTTTGCTAGGTCTTTCATGTGTACAGTCTTTTCATCTAAATAAACCTACATTAAGACCAAGTGACGGCCTTGGGTGTTAAAAATTAAGCCCCAAAAACCGCAGTTCCTCAAACATCCACTAGAGGCTGGCTGCAAAGCCAATGAATCCTTATTAGGTCCCATGTTAAAATGCCTAGTTATCCAGCAAAATTAAACATGTTTGCAGCCTAGCATTAAACCAATTTTGGTCCACATAACTTTTCTTTATGCTCACAGCATGGGGGTTGCATTTTTTATAACCCATCAATTTTGAAAATATTAAAACTAAGAGTGGGTGCGATGTAGCTGTTTGCTAGGAGGCTTAAAGTTACAAGGTTGACCAAAGGTACAGTTGAGTCAACATTCAGAATACGGCAATTGACATCCTTTGGGTTCTAAACCTTACCTCAGAAACCAATAGGTAACAGCACTGAGACTACACCAATGTTTTATCCAGCCTATGATGAGGACGTATTATAAAAATATAAACACTTGGTTAGATCAATCTCGTCTGACAGTCCACCTCAGTATTATGACCACAAACTGCAACCAAGTTTGTATATGGTACGTCAAAGCGTTCCAAATGACCCATCCCAGGGTAATGCCATATACCTGCTGTGCCAAATGATTATATCAAACCTTTAAAGATAGATTGAAGTTGCACAGTCAGAATGAATCTGCAAATCAAGTGTCGTCAGAATGAGCAGGTTAAGATGCAACATTAAGTGATTAGTAAGTAGTAAATGATAAAAGGGAACTTGGCTAGAAAAGGAAGTTGGTCAAATGACTGGAGACAAAGATAACAGTTGAGAAAGGCGTTGCCGATCACCCACCAAAAAAAGATGAACGGCAGAGAGTTTTGGGACACATGGTCATCCAAATGAGAAAGTAAGTTATATGTGTCTGTTTGTCTATACTTTAAAATAAGCTAACCCAAAGTAATGTTCCTGTAGTGAATAAGCTACACGTGCAGCACCTTTATTTCTGACAGCACTGTTTGGAACTTTGCTCGCCTTGTTTCCTTTCATGTCTATGATTAGCTTATCTAATCTCCACTTCGATGTTCCTAGGATAGAAGTATGCTCTGTTCAGCATCTACTTAGTCTTTCTGTTTTTGAGGCTAACATGAAGAAAACTTGTCCAAGCTAACAGCTTGAATTTGTTTAACATGACCAGCACTGAAGTCAGAGCAGTTCATGTTGAACTGTTGCCTTAAACCAGAGAGGAAAGAAGGAGCAGGAGGGAAAAGTAGGGAGTTGGGAGCAACGAAAGGTCACAGTGGGAGGGGACGTGACAATTCTAGATAACGCTCATGAGGAAAAAAGCTGACGTAGCAGTTTTGTTTAATCAAAGTTTGTTTTTATGGCCATGTTTTGATCAAATGTAAGTAATCAGACACGAATAAGCATGTGACAGAC